>NC_081413.1:221137642-221382642 GCF_030272615.1 Cryptomeria japonica
AGCAGATGTTCGCAGACAATCTGCACACATCACATAGGAATCTAAATAAAATCATAAACTTGTATTTTTGACTTGTGATGTGACTTTGGAAATTCAAATGATGTTTGGTTTTGAGATAGTGGAGAAACCAATCATATGAATGTAAACAAATAGTTGTTCACCAATTTAGACACCAGTATTCACTCTGAGGTAAATCTTGGTAATGATAATAAGGCAAGTGTTAATGCTAAAGGAGTGATTGTTGTGCATACCAAGAATGTTGAAAGAAGAAGCATCAGTGATTTATATTTTGTACTTAGTTTAAAATGTAATTTGGTGAGAATTAGACAACCGATGGAAAAAAGGTATAGAGTGTTTTTCAAAAATGAGGTATGTACAATCATTGACAAGTATTTGAGTAAGAAACTGACATCAAGAGTAGAGATTTTAAAAAAAGGATGTTTCCACTTACAATAAGAAATTAATTATGCAACTCTTTGAATTATTAGAACATTAAGAGTTTAGAAGAATCTTGGTTGTGGCATTTCAGGTATGGCCATTTACATTTTGGTGGTCTAGATTTGTTGCACAAGAAGTAGATGGTGAAAGGGTTGCCCAGTATTCAACAACCAACAAGCTCATGTGAAAGTTGCATATTTGCAAAGCATCATAGAGAGAAAAAAAAATTTTGAGTATCATAGAGAGAAAAAGCTCCATTGGAGATTGTGCACACTGATTTATGTGGAACGATGCAAACACCATCGTTGACATGTAATATTTATTTTTTAACCTTTATAAATGATTATAGTCAGAAGATGGGTTTATCTTCTGAAGCATAAGTCTGAAACCCTTGGTATATTCAAATGGTTTAAATCTATGGCTGAAAGGGAGAGTGGTAAATATATTAAAGTTTGAAGACTAGATAGAGGAGGTAAGTAAATGCTAAATGATTTCATAGAGTTTTGTCAGGATTATGGAATCAATGGACAATTAACTACTCATTTTACTCCACAATACAATGGACTAGCTAAAAGGAAGAACAAAACAGTCATGAACATGGCTCGAAGTATGCTAACGAAGAAGCACCTATCAAATGAATATTTGGGGAGCAACAATTATTGGTTCAATTTATATTCTAAACAAGAGTCCGACTAAGAGTATGAAGGATCGAGTTCCCTAAGAATCTTGGAGTGGTAAGAGTTGCAATATATCTCATTTGAGGATTTTTGGGTGTGTGGCTTATGCACATATACATAAAGAGATGACAAAGAAATTGGATGACATAAGTGAGAAGTTCATTCTTATTGGATACAGTGAGGATTCCAAGGCAAATAAACTATATAATCCCATCAACAAGAAGTTTATTATCAGCAGAGATGTTGAGTTCAAGGAAAAAGAGGCTTCGGATGGAAGTCTAGATAAATCTATTATAAAGAAAGATGTATTATCTCATGGAGATGATGATGGAAATGAGAAATTTGCACATGATGACCAATTGTTTTCACAGGTACATACACCTCCATCAAGTAGTCCAGTAAGACACTCTCCAAGAGTTAGCTCACCATAGTTCAAAACGCCTAGAACTAAAGAGCGTGGTGAACCATCAAGTTGTGGTGGACAACAAACAACAGAATCAAAGGTTAGTAATGAACCAAATCCTACATAAGCTTCATTAAGGAACATAATTAAAGGTGAGAAGACTAGAAGCTTAAGAGAATTATATGAAGAGTGTGAAGAAATAGATCAAGTTTCAAATTTTGCATTAATTGCATATGATCTTATAAATTTTGACTAAGTTGTTAAAGAAGAGGTTTGGGTAAAATCTATGGATGAAGAGATTGATGCCATAGACAAAATTGACACTTGGAATCTTGTGGATTTATGTGAAGGTAAAAATAGTATAGGTGTTAAATTGATTTATAAGACTATGTTAAATGATGAAGGAAGGTTGAGAAGCATAAAGGAAGACTTGTTTCTCAAGGGTTTATTTAGCGTCCTAACATTGATTATAATGAAACTTTTGTGCCTACTTCTAGACTTGACACATTGAGAATACTCTTGGCTATTGCAGCACAAAATAATTAGAACATGCATCAAATGGATGTAAAATAAGCATTTTTTAATGGATTTTTGGAAGAAAAGGTTTATGTGAAACAACGTCCAGGATACAAAATTGAAGGACGAGAAGATAAGGTCTACAAATTAAATAATGTATTATATGGATTGAAACAAGCTCCTAGAGTATGGCATACCAAAATTGATGAATTCTTGAAGAGTAGAGGTTTCAGTAGAAGCCCAAGTGAGCCAACCTTTCATACAAAGGTAAATTAGTAAGGAAAAATCTTGATTGTTTACTTTTATGTAGATGACTTAATTTTTGTCAGACATCTATCTATAGACAACTTTAAGAAAGCCATGAAAACAAAGTTTGATATGACTGATTTAGGATTGATGAAATATTTTTTTGGTATTGAAATTACTCAATCTAAAGATGGTATTTTAATCTGTCAATCTAAGTATGCAAAAGATCTTTTGAGAAGGTTTAAGATGTTGAACTGTAAACCAGCTGCAACACCAATGACAACTTGTAGAAAGCTCAGTAAAAAAGATCAAGGGTCAAGTGTTGATCTGACCTTATCTAAGATATTGGTTGGAAGTCTCATGTATTTGAGAACATCAAAGCCCGATATAATGTATGTTGTAAGTTTGATTTCCACATTCATGGAGTCCCCAATCAGCACCCATTGGCAAGTTGGAAAAAGGATCTTGCGATATATTGTTGGAACAACAAATTTTGTTATCTTGTATACATCAAACTTTGATTTTATCTTGATAGCCTAAACTGATAGTAATTTTGCAAACAGTGTTGATGATATGAAAAGCACATCAGAGTGTGTATTTAGTTTTGGATCAAGTACAGCAGCATGGGCATCAAAGAAGCAACCCATTGTGAATTTATCATCGGCTGAGGCAGAGTATGTTGCACTGACAATAGCATCTTGTCAGACTATTTGGATGAGAAGGATTTTGATTGAGTTGCTACATCAACAAGAAAAATCGACTCAGATTTATTGTGACAACAAATCTGCCATGGCATTAGCAAAGAACCATGTTTTCTATAAGAAAACTAAGCATATTGATATAAGGTTCCATTTTATTCGAGAATTGGTAAATGGAAGTGAAATTTGTATAGAGTTGTGCAAGTAAAAAGATCAATTTGTAGATATATTTACAAAACCCTTGGCAAAGGAGCTATTTGAAATTCACAAAGAAAATATAAGGGTTTGTATGATTAGCAATACCTTTTAAAGCATATATGGTCAAAATTATGGCGAAGTGTTGGAATAAACAATAATTTCTTCCCTGTTTGTTTGTTGCTATCAGAAGAGGACAATCTAATATGTTTGCTATCTGATTTGTCCTCACTTTTATTGCCATAATCTGATTTGTCTGTAATCTAAGCTATCGAAAATCTGATTTGTTCTTATCTTCATTGGCTGCCCTAGGAAACATGGTATTCTTTGTTTTGCCTCAAATCGCCATCTCCTCTATTCATCGACTATAGGGGATTAACCGCGTTGACACTATGTTTGTGTTGTTGTATATAAATATGTCTTTATGCAATATTGTTATGTAATCTTTTTGAACAGAGATTTGAGCATTGAAGAGAACTCTGTAGCGTTCCATTTTTGAATCTTTTATTATCTATAATAAAAAATTTGTTTGTATGTTGTAGCATACTATTATTTATATGCTTCGTCTTGTTTTGTTTATATGCTCTGTTCTATTTTATTTAAGTACTCATTTTTACTGTGACTCCCCTACCTCCTTCAAGATATGCGGCAGTTGGAATTTGATGTTACGTCCATGTTTCTCTTCACATAAGTTCTCACCTAAGCTCTTGGCAACCATTCTGGTGCTATTTGTGCTTTTAGTTATCGTGGAATTGTTCTTCGTTTATCTATATCACTCATCTGTAGAGAAGCCAAGTGACATTCCATCATGGAAGATGATGTTATTCCACTTGACAGATATGGACATGTCATATATAGCATGCACTTTGAAGGAGAGTAACGTGATTGGTTCTGGAAGTTTTGGAAAAGTATACAAGGTCATTCTGCACAACGGGCGAATGGTAGCCGTTAAGAAGATCCGAAACATCAGTAGATTAGGAGGAAATTTTAAGAGAAAAATTGAGCAGGAAGAAAATAAATTTGTGGAAGTGGAGGTGGATACTTTGGGCGTCATCCAACATACGAATATCATGAAGCTTCTCTATTGCAATTCAAAGTAATAATCCAATTTCAAGCTATTGGTATACAAGTTCATGCCCAACGGCAACTTGTTCGACCGTCTGTATTGTGGTTAAGGACCAAAAGTGGCACTGCAATGGCAAATTCATTATCAAACTACACTTGACACGACTCATGGGCTTTGTTATATGCATCACGATTGCTCCTCTCCAATATTGCATAGGGATGTGAAATCCAACAACATCTTAATGGACGAAGATTTTGGGCCTAAAATTGTAGGTTTTGGAGTATCTAGAGTGCTTGATAATTTATTCAAAGACACTACTGTGTCTAGTTATATAGGGTCGCATGTATATATTGCCCAAGGTACGATTGCTTGCACTCTCAAATTCAAATAATTTAGTGTTCTGCATATATTATATAAAAAATTATTTTGTTTTTTGTTTTTGATTGAGATAAAGAAGTTCTACAAGGACCCAAAATCCAAATCCAACAAAAAAAGAACTAGTAGCATACCAAAGTCTAACCAATTGCTAAATAGTAACAAAAACAAAGGAACCTCCCCACTGGACCAAACAAAAAAAAACTAAACTACAACACAAAAAAAGACAGAAACTGCTAACTAAGAGCTTTCATGAGCTTAGCATTCTTCTGAATCATACTATTGTTAATCTCTTCGAGTTCCTCCATAATAAATCTCAAGCTACCTGTAATGCCCTGCCAGGAACCCCGAAGGAAAACACATAACAAGGGTGAAACAATTTTATTTTTTTTAAGTATAAACATCATAAGTGCACTTACACAACATGCACGATAACACAAGCCGAAGACTTACTCCAGAATTCCTTAAGGGTTACCAACGAAGAATTAACTTCAAGAATAATTTTCACAACATCATAAATCCACATATGCATCATTAACCCAATGATCTCAAGAAGCCATAAGCAAATAAAGATTCATCATAGAAATATTGAAAGGATACAACATAATTTCCACTTCAATAAGCATTTACTAACATCATCAAGGAAACTTGATAAAAACATCCAAACATAGGATTACATTGCTCTTCCAATACATAGCTTCTAAATAAACATAAAGGATAGATCTCATCCAATTACAAGGTTACATAAGATCAATATTACAATGATACAATGACCACATAGGTCTACAAATACCAATAATCTCCAAAACATGAGATGAAGCATGAGTCACGAACCACAGGAACACCTGCGAAGCCAATCCTCACACGAAGGCACAAATCCGAACATCCAATGGGAAGTGGCACTACCACCCAACCATGTAATTCCCAAATGGAATCACCCCACCGTGCTAGGAGATAGCTGAGAACCCTCAAACAAGCATAAGCATGACAGGGTCGACAAAACAATACGACTCCATGACAGCACAATAAGACTCCACAAGAATTCCAGGTGACTCAACTTCACAAACACAAGTGAACTAACATCACAAAGCACAAGTGAACCAAATGAGAGAGTGTCATCGCATAGCTTAAGATGGTTACCCTGGTAAGCCCTCATAGGTCCTGGCTCTCTGTCCTGGTAACCTCTCCCGAACCTCCGGCTCCAACTAAGTCTCATGCGGACCCTACCAACCTTTCGTAAAGACAAGGTGGTTGGTTTGCCATTCCAGACCTTCTCGCAACATTATGAGCCCTATACTAGCACTCACCTATGCACGAGGTATATTTATCTTTATTAATGTTATGATACTACCCACCTAATCATTTCATTAGATTACTAGTTATTATCTAACTTTCATTGGGTCGTAATGCCTACCACTTTGGGTGCAACCCCCAAGCGAAAGCCACTCTCTCAAAGGACACTACACAAGCACGGTCACTCCTCGAGAACCCTATGGCGAAGCAAACAGCCATAACACCACTATCAGAAAACAAGTGGTCAAACAAGGACATACTAACTCTTGACTAACCATAAGGCAAAGACACTATGGTTAAGACAACGGAGCCAACATATATCAGTTGGTCAAAGGTACCAATTACACCACCACAGGATGACTGAACCACAGACCAAAATTCACAATACACACTTGCCAGGATAGCAAAATACATCAAATCCGCACTCAGACAATCTTTGAAAATATCAGCATCATAAACACTTGCAACATCATTGATTGAAAATTAAATAAACACTCCTTTCCAACAGTCACATCTAATCAATTTCCAAATCAATAATCCAAATCTACCCATTTGAATCTCTAATTCATGCCTTAACTTTCATTGATAACTTCATTAACCACATAATAAAATTCACTTTAAAATCACATTACATCACGCAATACCCCATTAAACATTTCATTAATAAAATTTAAGTTCTTAACACAAACCGAGTTGGAGATCTGTGAGGGCTCAAAGCTAAGTGGGGGTCAAACCAATCCGCGGTTGTACTATTGCCGGGGCAACAGACACCACTTATCGGTAGTGCTGCTACCACTGGTAACACTGCCACTTCGAACCGGTAACACTTATCACTTCGAACCGGTAACACTTACCACTTCAAACCAGTGACACTTACCACTTTGAACCGGTAACACTTATCACTTCAAACCGGTAACACTTACCACTTTGAACCGGTGGCACTTACCACTTCGAACCTTCCATTTCCAGAATTATTTCACGGGCACACACATACAGTGCCAATTTCCAAAATTCCAAGGAAGAGTTTACCAACAAGGTAAATGGTGAAATAAACACACTAGACAGAATAGCTAGCCAAATCATGACAAAATAGAAACAAGGATTCACCCAACAAGCCCAATCTAAAATTCTTTCTTCTCATAGAAGAGGTAAATCAATAAATTGATTTCCAAGAACAAAACACACACCAGATAGAGAAATGAACCATTTCTTTCCTGAATGCAACCATATGATGTAGATTTCACAAAACTAGCAGAAATAAACACTAATTCTTCCATGTCAATTATTTCACAAACATCTACGGGAAGATTGTATAAATTTCCATGCACAGGGAGCAAACTGAAAATTACAAAACAAATTCAAAACAAGAGGGAAACCTCCAACCTTGAAGCAATTAACAAGCAAAAGGGATGAGAAAACTCCAGTCTTGCAACCAGATCGAATTTCCAGCTCCTTCAGGAAGTTTTTCCAGAATTTTCTCTCCAAAAATTCTCTTCTTCTCCTGTTGTGAATCCCCAGGATGGATGCCCAAAATATCTTTTAACCCAAGCTTCTAGGTTAAAGTCTTTCATCCAATCAAATTTAAATATTTTAAAACTAAAAGGCAATCAGATTTATTTCTTTTCCAAAATAATAACTCTTTCCAACAATTAAAATGAAAAAGCAAAAGTCAAATGAAAAGGCAAAAAGGAAAGCTTTTATTAATTTCTTTTTCCATAAATATTTCCTTCAACATAAGCATTTTACCTTTTTTTTTAAATGGCTAGGCAATTTATTTATTTCACAAAAAATATCAATGCAACTTTATACAATAGATTAAACCATTTAACCATTTAATCTAGCAATCATTAATTTAAATAAAACAATAATCACAGAGCATATTAATTAAATGATTACACCAAAACAAGATAGCATCATCCATTTAAATTAAATAACCATTTAAACAAACGGAAACTCGCAAAGCCAAGACAGATCAAATGACGACTCTCAAATGACCAAACCAAGGCACTAAGACACGCATGACAGCCAAACAGGGGAAAACACAACCGACTGACAACACTCACATGAGTGTAACTGCGGTCAAGCTAGGGTACAACAACTATCTCCTCCACTCCCATCGGATATATAAAGCATGCTCAGACCTGCGAAACCAGGTGGAGTCAATACCCCGTACCTACCTGATACTAGTACCTGCAATGTCCTGCACCAAAGAACCACACGTGCATATAGACCAATATATATACAAACACGATAAACACACCGATGAAGGAGAATCGTGACGTTCCCTGTCTCACCGAAGTGAGTGAAGGAAAATCATTCCCTCGCATCCCAATACACTTGCAAACACGCAACATATAAATAACGCATCGCAATAGAAGGGAAAAGTGTCAGTCCATGATAATGATCCATAAAATAACATTAATCATAAGCACTGAAATATTGCATAAAATCATACACCATAAATCCAGATAAAGCATGAAATAACATTGCATAATATCCGAATCAAAAAACAATAATGTTCCACAGAACAGTCACTGAAGTAGCTCAAAATATACAACAGAGGCTGAGCGAGGAGGGGTACTACACTACCCTTTTCCTGTTTTTTGTTTTTGGTCTTGGTAGAGGGCATCGTGGAAGTCTGCATTGCATTGTATTTCTTGTCCAAGTTGGTTGCTAAAGATGGATTTGAACTAGTAGGTTGGGCTTTCTGTATCGCAATTGTTTTGTTGACTCTTTTGAGGTCTTTCGCACTGCTAAGCATAGCTTCTTTGCTAATCTCCACTAGTCCCTTGAGTTTTCCCATCAAACTCTCTATGCCTTTTTCCAGGCATGCAATCATAGAATCGTGCTTTGTTTTCATAAGCTTGATGTCCTCAATTATTTTTTGAGTCAACTTTATAAGTTTTTCAGTTTTATCAGGCTCTGGATTCTCAGTAAATGTGTTAATGATGTCCTTGATGCCCTGTTTTAGGAGGTCAATTTCACTAATAATCCAACAGGAACATTTCTCCTAGTTAGAAGTCAAGTTAACCAGAAGCTTATCAATATCCATCTCATCCTTTTTACACTCCTTCGAGTCCACAATTAGGGGAATATCCAATTTAATTTCTTCACCCCCTTTAGTTTGGGTCCCCACCCCCTTTAGTTTGGGTCTCCACCCTTCTCTACATTTTCTTCTTTTTCAGATTCCGAGGGCCCAAATTTTGGGAATGGGGAATTGAGGATTTCAACTTTTTCGCTACCCATCTAGGTGGATTTTTACTTTTCCTACTGCTATTAGTGTTGGGAGTGGGCTTCTGAGGGGAACCCTCATCCTCCGAGGGTCTATAATCTAAATCATCTCACACATGGATGTCATTTCAATCCATTGCCATTCAGCCCTCCTTCTTCTCATCAAATTC
The DNA here is from genome assembly GCF_030272615.1 of Cryptomeria japonica. Classification (NCBI taxonomy): domain Eukaryota; kingdom Viridiplantae; phylum Streptophyta; class Pinopsida; order Cupressales; family Cupressaceae; genus Cryptomeria; species Cryptomeria japonica. The sequence goes on from NC_081413.1 coordinate 221,146,951, forward strand.
AGTATCTGAGACCACACGCACATCCTGGCTATCTAAGGGTTTAGGTTTTGTCAAGATAGGAGACGGTTTAACCTTGTACATTTTAGCATACTCCATGATCAAGAGGATTAACCCCTCATGCAAGACAAGATTTTAATCATTTTAAACATGATTTTTAATGCCAAGCTCAAGAGAAGATACTAAATAAAATGGCAGTGAGATTTTTTTATCATGCCTAAAGTGATTTAGGATCATAAAATGATAAGAAAATATACTTGCACAACTTCGATCGAGGGTTATGTACCTCATGATGAATTCCACCACGTCTGCCCAGAGTATTAGAACATCATTTCGGTTGTAGCCTCCATATGGATTTTTTTTGACGTTGCATCTCTCGCTTTGTTTATCATAGAAGATAGAGAAAGCTTCATTCGAGTTTTTTCTTTCTCTATAGAAATTCCTTCCTTCCATACTCAACCCTATATTCTCAACAATGAAGGGTTCGTCAATCCTGAATTCAGCCCCATACACACTAAGAACCCCTTTTCTCTAACCTTTCACAAAGTTGTTCGTAATCTTGTGATCCTAGCTATGGAGTTTTCTAACATAAGGTTCCAGGCCGCCATCCACAATTTCCATCCAAATCTCTTTGTTTTATTCCATAATGCATACGACGATGTTTCCATTCTATTCCTATCTCCCCCCATATGACTTTTACCTCTGGAAATTTTAGTACTCAAACTAAAACCAGGCTTAAGCCAGAAGCTAAAAAACCAAACCCACAGGAACAATCTGGAAGGACGGCTCCACTTCATCCTAGGAATGCCTTTACACATGTGAAAAGTTGTCATAATTAATACTCTATTGATGAGATATTATCGACGTCCTTTTGAGCCAGCTCACACAAATGAAATGAGAAGGAATCCCCCTCCCACCACCATTTAATATCATCACTAATCACACTAAGATTTGCCACATGATCCGTTGGCTTATTACCCTCCCTAAAATTATGGGAAATTTAAATTTCGTCTAGCTTGGCAATCATATCAAAGAATTCCTGAATGAGGTGTTTAATAGTCCAGCTAGGAGAGGTCTTTTTACAAAAGTAGTTAATGATGTTTAGAGAGTCACTGTCCAACCAAACCTTCTTGTACCCTCCACATATGCTTCATGAGCTTATAATTTTTTATTAAGTGATAGTAGCTATATCCACCTAAGATAAGGAACCTTCTAGTGTCATATTTTGTTTGCACCTATTATGTTAAATATTATTGTGTTTTTAAGAGGTTTGTCAAAGTGATCTTTCATATGTATGCAATATTCCAAATGATCATATCCTATCCATATTTACATGAAATGTAAATTTATTTTTTTTAAGACTATGGGTAATTTATTTGGAGATAGAGAAATTTTAGAAAATATAATATTTATTAAAAATTAGATTAATATTTATTAAAAATTTAGAATATGTATAATTTTTAGTATTTTTCCTTTTAGCATGAATAGTTTACCTAACATTTGATGCATCTAGGTGTTGTTCACAAATCACATCATAGATGTGAAGAATTGAGACACAACATTATTAATAAGAGTCGGGTTTTTCTAAACCATTACTTAAAAATATTGGTCAATGAATTTTATTAAAATATTATAGATTTAAATTCAATAAGAACAATTAATATTCATCAAAGATAATTTTGTGCAAACGATTCAAGAATACTTAGTTGTAAAATTTTAATCATATCATAGATGTGAAGCATCTAGACTCAAGAATTATTAGTAGGAGAATAAATTTAAGTAGATAAAATAGGTAATCATTTTTTATATAGATATATTCAACATATGAAAAATCAATTTTTTTCACTTTTAAGAGTAAAATTTTGAAACACTTCCACATAGTCTTAAATAATGTCTAATAATATGAAATCTAAGATTCGGAGTTTAATTTTAAATTATGTAATTTACTCTAATATCTAAATGTTAAAAAAAAAATTAAAAAATTTTATAAGATGTACAAAAATCACCTTTCTAAAATTTCCTTTTTAGTTACTTGTACAAAAATAATTTGACCTAGTAAGAGATTTTTTATATATACATATTTTTAAAATATTAATTAAGTTTTTAGTAGCCCTAACAACTATTTCTTACAACCTCTCATGTAAGATTAAATAATTTAGGCTAAAATCATGGTAAACTGATTTTTTCATTGTGTATAGAATTCTTTTTGGCTTGATGACATGATATTTCTAAAATTTGAAAAATTAAAAGATTAAAAATTATTAAGACTTAAAACTTGACCAATTTCCTTATAAGTTAATTAGTGAAACAAAAAATTCAAATTTGAGTCATAAAAAAGATTATATTTTTAAATCTACACATTATTGTAATTACTATAAAATTAGGGTTTCCACCATTAGATGTATGAAAACCACTATTTTTTTCTTAAGACCATTACGCTAGGGAAAGATATAAATTAGATAGATCTAAACCTAAGAGGTCTTAATACTAATCTAATTCCAAGGGGATTGGATGTACCCCTTTTTTTCCTTTAGATTGAATTGACTTGTTGAAGATGCTAAAATTATGGTAAATTGGCTTAAATTGATGTGAATATATACAAACAGCAAGCTACAGTTGTCAGATCGAGCCATGAACCTAGATTTTAGGATTGTAAGAGGGTTTAGACATGTTCACAGAAGGATCTCTTGATTTATCAAGACCGAAGTGATGGTCGTTCTAGTCTTCCTAGCTTTTCACACAACGATGGGAGAATGATTTATCTCTATAAATAAAGCTTATCCTGAAGATCGTAGCTCCATACTTTCTTCCAACGCACAACAAGAAGGGAAAATAGGTTGGAAATAGGGGTTTGCCTAAGTCAAGCCCCCATTTAGGAATTAACCTTGAATGAAATGTTGCAAATACTGAAATAAGTAATGGAAGGATATACCTCAAATCTGTAATAACTAATAATGATGCTTTTCTTCTTGAATATAATCACATATGTTGTATGAAATGGCATGAACATGATTAAACCCTAATCACGCATACATGCTTTCATATGATTCTTGTAACTTTCTCCACAATGATTTAATGAAGAATATCCAACCTTAAAGACCTCTGAAAAATGCTTGATGATGAACACCTCAATGCTTGAATGCTTGATTACTTGGATTTGAAGTCTTAGATTGAAATAAATTGATTAATATCCTTATATATGAGATACTAGATCAATTTACTAATTAGACCGACCTCCAATGATCATATTGAGCCACTTATTTCATTTCCCATCGAAATGATAGGTCTCATCCCCTCCTTGAAAGTTGGGCCCCAAAGAGGGGGACCAGAGCGTCCAATGCTCTAGTCCAGAACTAGGGTACCACCCTCAATAAGGGGTCAAAAGCATGGCCCAGGGATGAGGAGTCAGCTCAAGAGGGTCATTTGCCAGGTGTGTAAGGTATAGTAGTTGGAGTTAAGGCACTAAACGGACCTAGATAGGAGATGAGGGGGAGATGCACTAAAGTAGGGGCACAAACATGAGGTGTAAATTGGCTCAGTGACAATTTACGATGCTACATTTATCCTCCACTTTAATGGGAGTACGAGCCTATGCAAATACTCACGATAAAGTAGAGCAAAGAGAGATGAAGGAGAGGAGAAAAGAAGCACAATCACACGGAGTATGAGACATTGCTAATTTCAAGGAACTTAGCCTCCAATATTAGGATCTTAACTCACTCAAATGCATGTAAGGGCACACAAACAAGACAAAAACAAAAAGGCAAACAAAAGACAAACAAAAGGAAAATAAAGGCAAACCAAGACTAAAGGAAAAAGACACACAACCCAAATGCTAAAGACTAAAGACAAGACCTCAAGTCAACTAGTTAAGAGACCTCGATATCAAAATGTTTCAACAACTAATATTATTCTTGAAAAATGCCATCTCAAAAACACAAGCGATCACATAGAAGAGAAAAGAACACATTACCAATGAGCCACCAATAACAAAGCTACGAGCTATGAGAAGAAGAAAATAGAGAGCATAGATACATGCAATATGTGTTCTTTTAGGTTTTCCATGAGATGAATGATGAGAAAGGACATGGGTACTTGCCCCCCGATATTATTTTCTATGTGATCCATATTGGGGAGGAGAGTAGGAATAGTCTATCTATGTTTTTCTAGTTCCACTCATCCCCATGCATGTGTGAAAGTGATGTCTAGTTCCAAATGTATAGCACGCCATATAAGAGTTTGTTTCCTCTGGTTTCCAGCATGTTTCAACTCACTTAAGACATATAATACAAATACAAATGTAAATTCCAAGGGACGAATGTCTAGTTTTGGGAACATCTCATATAAGAGTTTGTTTGCTTTGGTTTTGGGAATGTGTAACCTCGTTTAAGATAGATACATGCCTATGTTTTAGGACATCCCATGTAGGAGTTAGTTTTCTCTTGTTTCAGTTATGTGTACCCCGTCTAAGACATATATCAAATATAGCATCAGGTTTCAGGCATGAAGCATCTCGTATAAGATTTTTCTCTGGTTTTGAGAATGAAAGTCCCATTTAAGACATATAAATATGATATGCAAAATTATGGTGCAATACAGTACAAAGAGGGCAATATGGGTGCCCCCCCTTAAGAAGTCAACATAGCCCTATGTTGATGTCTTAAGGAAGCTAGAAACAAGGATACTTGCCTTCAACACTAAAGAAATATCCATTAGACAACAATATCATAAATCCAAGATAAAGAGGGAAAACTCTTATAAACAAGGATAAGATAATAGAATAAGAGATATTTTGGCAACAAGTGTAAAGGGGATCCTTGGAGGAGAAGATATCTTTGCTTGATGGAAATATACCTCCAAGAGGAGTTTCTTGAACAAACCTAATATATTCTACCAAAAGAAGGGAAGGAGAACAAGAATGCACACCTTCCCCATATTGCTAGGTGAAAGGGATTCTTGATGAAGGATGATGAACTTTTGACCCAAAGTGAGGGGTAAATTTATAATAGGATAAACATTTCCTAGTGAAGAAGAAGTTGTGGCCAAGGACTTATACTTCTTTTATAAGAGAGAATCCTTGAGGAAACAATAGCTTCACACAAGGAATGACATCAAATCATAAGAAAACACCACTCCACAAAGAAAAAATAGATCCTTGGAAAAGAGAGAAAAGGAAAAGAAATCATTACCCCCTAGGTGTAAGGATAATGAGAAAAATTGCACAACCTCTAAGGAGAGATTAAACATGAGAAAATGTAGAATGTACTCACATGAATAAATATCCAATGTAATAAAATACATTAAGATATGTAAAACATAACTCTAAAGAAGAGTTGGTCTTCAAAGAGAGAGAGAGAGAGAGAGATCACAAATTCCCCAAAGGAGGGATTTATCATAAGAGACATACCATTTCATGCAAGAAAGGATATCAACACATCAAAAATACAACCCCTAAAAGGAATACTGATACTTTAAGGAGAAAGAAAAGCAATAAGATAGAGGCAAAGTTGAACCATGTTTCTACCCAAAGATGTTTGATATTGAAAAAGAATCACATCTTATGAAAAAGATCCCCCAATTAAGTTAACCACTTGTGTCATAGGATGAGGAGCAAAATAAAGGGTGAGAAGAGTGCTAAGAAATTACTTTCTCACCAAGGAAGAGAGCAATATCTATGGATAGATTTATTCGAGCCATATCAAATTGTTCTCGAATAAATTCCTTAAATCCTTTACATTTTCCAAAATAATGACAATAACTACGATGAAAAATACAATTCTCGTCACCTTCTTTATGCTTTTTGCTTTACAAAAGAAAAAAACAACATTCTTGTCATATTTTAATTTCCAAAAGATTCTAGTTGCTAACCATTCTTGATCATCAATTGGAATAGGCTTTGTCTTTTGTGATGTATGACAAGGGTTGTTAGAAGAATAAGGATTATCCTCTATGATTTTAACTATGACTCTATTAATGAGTCCTTTCATTCCATTCTAAAAATCAAGACAATCAATGGTAGTGTAATCATTAGTTTGGTGATATGCACAAAAAGGTGTTTTTGAAGAATCACTTTTAGTTGAACAATAAGTTTGTTGTCTTGCAAGATGATATTTGAAGTCTTGAATCCTAAGGAGGTTATCCATAGGAGATTTATGATCATGTCTTAATCCTTCAGTAGTGACTTTTATAGGAGGGTTTATAGGGACTCTAATTACTTGTTCAATTTTCCAAGTCCTCGTCCTTTAAAACCTTGTTTTGATATTATCTTAAAGACACTCCTATAAGAATATCTTAAGTGAAAAGAAGGAGGAACATTATAATAAATTTATTTGAAATTTTTAGTGTAAGCATGTTTAGAAGGAACAAAGGGACAAGTAGATCAAGACAGAATATCTTGTGGAGGACGATTTTCCTTTCTTTCATAATGCATATCCTCTTTGATAGATTGAGAAGGGAGATCCATATAATCTAAGGCCTCATCTATGCTTAATTTTATGTTGGGAGATAGATCATGAATAAAATGCATAACATCATCTTCTCCAAGTGTTTTGATGACTAAGATAGGCTCCAGGAGAATAAGGAAGATCTACAGAAGTAGAAACACCAATATTTTGATTATGCCCCCTTGCTCTAGGGTATGAGAAGAAGATGGTTCGATTTTGTTCTTCAATAATTTATCTCTATTAGAGAGATCATTGATAGGAGTATTAGCTTGTTCTTCATTTGGATTAGGTACCTTTGGAGACGTACAAGTGTTAGGTTTTCCATTAGTATCTCTAGGATTGGGATCTACAAAAGCTTTAATGTGGTCTATATATGCAATGATTCTTCCCAAAAATATCACAATAAAATAACATGCACTATAAATAAAATCTTTGAGATCTAATTTATTTTAAGGAAGAAATTTAGAAATTCTAGAAACACAATATGCTAAAGTGCTATTGATAAAAAGAAGCAATGTGAAGTGCAAGAAGCCTTTATCCAGCACATGATTATGATAAATATAAGTGAAAAGAAAAGTAATCATATATGAAATAGTAAATAAATCAGATCTATTCAGTATCATTATTAATTTTTAAAATAAGATCTGAAAATTAAAGTGATGAATTATGCAACCCACAAATCCAATTAACCAAGATAAATTTGAGTTTTTATAGATTAAACCTCTAAATTTACGTAATTCGATTAAAATGGGATATATGAATTTGAATTTGAATTTTGAAATGTCTCTAAATTAGATCTGGAACAATTAAACCAAATTTAGTAATCCACAAGCTCAATTTTAGAATTAAAAAATTAGGATTTTTATGAATTTAACATCCAAATTTTTGAAATTCAATTGGAAATTACACTTTTAAATGTAAATTTTAATTTTAAATTACATAAACACTCATATTTGAGAACATAACTTAGAATTAAAGGTGTAAGGAATTGGGTTCACTGAAATGTAATTGATGGAAAATTAGGGTTTCCACCATTAAATGTATGAAAACTGCTATTTTTTGTTTAAGACCATTACATATGGGAAAGATAGGAATTAGATAAATCTAAACCTAAGAGGTCATAATATTGATCTACTTCTAGGGGGATTGGATGCACCCCCTTTTTCCATTAGATTGAATTTATTTGCTAAAGATGCTGAAATTAGGGTAAATGGATTGAAATTGATGTGAATATGCATAAATACTGAGCTACAATAGTGGGATCAAGCCACAAACCTAGATCTAAGGATTGTAAGAGGATTTGGACCTGTTCCTAGAAGGAGCTCCTAATTTTTCAAGACCGGAGAGATGGTCATTCTAGTCCTACTAACTTTTTGCACTCCAATGGGGGAATGATTCATCACTGTAAATAAAGCTTATCCTAAAGATCATAGCTCTATGCCTACTTCCTACACACAACAAGAAGGGGAAATAGGTTGGAAATAGGGGTTTTCCTAGGTCAAACCCTGGTTTAGGAATTAAGCTTGAATGAAATGTTACAAATACTTAAATAAATAATGGAAGGATATACTTCAAATTTGAAATGACTACTAATGATGGTTTTCTTCTTGAATGTAATAACATATGTTGTATGAAATGGCATGAACATAAAAAACCCTAATCACACACACATGCTTGCATATGAATGTTGTAACTTGGTCCACAATGATTGAATGAAGAATATGCAGCCTTAAAGACCTTTGAAAAATGTTTGATGATGAAAACCTCAATGCCTAAATGATTTATTTCTTGGAAGTGAAGATTTAGATTGAAATGAATTGATTAATGTCATTATATATGAGATATTAGATCACTTTATTGATTAGACTGACCTGAAACAGTCATCTTGAGCCATTAACTTCATTTCTTGTCGGAGAGATGGGTCTCACCCCCTCCTTGAATGTTGGGCCTCAAAGAGGGGGACCAAGGCAGTGGTGGCACCCTAGTCCTCCTCAATTAGGGGCCAAAATCAAGGCCCAAGGAGGAGGAGGAGGGTCTAGAGGGTCATTTTGCAGGTGTGGAAGGCATAGAGGTTGGAGTTAAGGCCCTAAACGGACCCAGATAGGAGATGAGGGGAAGACGCACTAAAGTAGGGACACAAAAATGAAGAGTAAATTGGCCCTGTGACAATTTATGATGCCACAATTATAAATTTTAATTTCATAAAAAAAAAAATTGTTAGCCACATTCTCAAAGTCAAATGTTCTTTGAAAATTGTTTTTAAAAAAATAATTTATATATAATATTTTCCACATCATAAATAGTATTATATAACTTTGTAAGAAATATTTTATTAATTTGTAATTTTTCAATTCTATCTACTTTTTAAATTTAGTTATATTATTATTTTAGAGCTATCTTTAATTTAGTTAAAGTTTTTGATTAAGGGCAAAATAGGTTTTGAGGGGGAACTAAAACCCCATACACCAGGTTTTGAAGGGACTCAAAACGCTAAGATTTTTCCAGGATATGTAACCAACAATAAAACTTCTACTAGTAAAGATAGGCAAATAGAATCAGCAGACCATATCAACAAATCTGGCAAGTGCCAACCAAAAGCCAGCACAACCACGAGCAGAAAAAAGTCATCCAGACTAAGAGAAACTCATTACAAAACCTGTTGGCAACATAGCCTAAGCCTTTAGATGAATTGAATGGACTCCCTCATCCAAACATCAAGGATTTTCCGGGTTCCCCTCCCTATATACAGAAAAATCAAGTAGCAAAAGGCTAGCTCGTCCCTTAACCAAAAACTATTACGATCTAAGTTGGGCCCTTCAAAACTGTTAGCATCTAGCCTTACATAAGCAAGGGGGTTTTGAATGGCACCCCTAACCTTCGATATGGGTTTTAAAATGGCTCCCCAAACCACCAAACTGAACAAAGAAAACCACAAAAAATCCTTCAGAATCCCCACCTCAATAGGGGAAATAGAAAGAAAAATAGACAACCTACAATCCTCAGTTCTCCCGCAAAGACAAAACAAGGCATCGGCAACCCTTCACCAATCCAACCCATCAACATCATAGTTGGCCACTTGACCAAAAAAACCCTTAACCACACAATCACCATGCAACCACTCCACCTCCATAGGAGGGCACAATACCTAAAGAGGAGAACCATGGGAGCGAGCAATAAGAGAACAAACCCTCAGAAAGATACCAACAAGGGAAGCATCGAGGTTACACATAGAAGAGACTGGTCCACCGCAAGTGTAAAGTTCCATCTCCAAAGGAACAACCCCCACCTCAATAGGGGGAAAAAGGTTCATCAAAAGGTGAAGCCACACCATCCGCAACCCAAGATCCGAACAACCTCTATTAGGAAAACCCACCTCAGAAAAGGAACATCCAGCTCTAACCCCAAAGAATATCTCCACCTCAATAGGAGATAAAACCAACATTACAGACACAAAGAGAGAAAAAGGATGCCAAGAAGCCACCGAAACCCTAGGAATATCCACTTGAGTCCCCTCCACCACCATAGGAAAGGGGAACAACTCATAAAGAGAAGTAGGGGTAAATATCCACGAGAAGACAATGACAGAGAGGCGAAACAGAGGAGAAGGACACCGACTGCACAAGACAAGCCCCATCCCTACAGGTACCAGAAGGAGAGAAGGTTGCCAATGCAGGGTCTCCAAAGGAAGAATGAATAACTTTGCAACCCTTGCAGGCACCCGAGAACGTGGAAGGGAAGGGGAGAAGGGGCCCCGTGCACCAAAGTACCTCTGACAGTCTCCACCCACAGCAGACCGCTCACCATTTCCAATCATCATCGTCTTCATCATTGCTTTCCCTACCATCTTCAGCAACCTCCTTTGTGACGCCTCGACCCCCCAAAACCCTAACATTGCTTCCACTCCTCCATCCCATCGCTCAAGAGATTCAATTTAGTTAAAGTTACTCTTATTTCCATATTATATTTAATCCATAAATTAAGGAAAGCATTTCTTGTTCTCCATGTGGGAATGTAAAAGAGTAAATTGAACTCTATTTTTTTAAAGGGAAATAAACATAAAGATTGAATTCTTTTATGTGTTTTTCCCATTAGCTGTCTTACACCTTACGTAACAGAAAAAAGATGGCATGATGAATTTATAGCATGGGGAGGCTACAGAAATGTAATGTAAATGAGGGAGATCTCATTTATTTATTTATTTCAATTTTAAAATGTCTATCTATCGCAAAAATACTATGTGGTATCTCTTGCTCTCTATTATTTTCTTATTGAATTGATTGATCAAACAAGTGTGTGGAGTGAATATCTTAAGGACTCTAAAACCTTATCTGCTTCTCTTTATCAAACACCAAATCAATTCAACTAACTACTTTAGAATGAAATAAATGGATTTGAATATTTATATCCCCACATAATCTTTTATACTTATTTGATTTGGGTAACTGTATGGGAAGATTTTGCTCTTAGCAATTGATTAAAACAATGAAATGTAAAATGTCTATTTTCACAACTTGGTGGAAATGAAAAAAATCAAAGAAAGTGATTTATTGTGATCCTTACTAAACCTGAAAGGGGGTACCTTAATCCACAAGTAAATAAATAAAAATAGATCTACCATAAATCACCGTCAGCTAGTTGAGAAGACAACTCTTAAATCTATACTTCAATATAGCCCAAAGAAAGGAAACAACAACAAAACCCTAAATTCTAAGCATAGCTCTCACATTCAAAACAAAGATCAGAAATCTATGAACTCCCATGTCCCTCATGAGGGACATGTACATTTAAAAATATTAAATCCTCATATAGAGTATATATTTTTTCCAACAAAAATAACTTACAAAATCCATCAAATCCAAAAACAAACAAAAAAATAGAATTTCCATAATAGACAAAAGGAAAATGTATTCAAACTCCACATAATGCACTTTGTTGTTATTTATAATGGAAGAAATAGGGAATATCAATTTTATTGTAGGGGTCTCAAGAGGGAGGAAGTTACAAGAAAAAAAGTAGAATGTGCATAAGAGGTGGTGGAGATGGTGGTAGCTAGTAAAATAAATGTGCATTAGGGGTGATGGATTTCAGCAACTAATAAATTCCATAGATGTTGTTGTAGAATGAGCACACATAATAAATCTACCAATACATGACAGGACATGGTCATTGCAACAGTTCATAAACTTGATGAGGAAAAAATTTTGTGTGAAGGCCTGAGCAGATTAAATCAAGTAGCCAAAGCCCACCATAAAGAGCCTATTAGCTAATTAAGTATTTGTTTTAAATTTTTTTATATAATTGACTCTTATCTAGTTCATTTTTTGTTAGGAAATAATGTTTTAAACCCACATTCTACTAATCCATTTCCTACAAAACCCATTGGAGAAAAGCATGCATACAAGCTTACAGAATCACCATAATGCAAAGATCAAAATAGACAAGTGACAAGATAACACAAGATGTATCTTGGGAAAACCCACATGAGGGAAAAACCCAGCCTCCAAAAGCAATCATATTCCATCGTATTCATCAACCATATAGAAACATAGAGTTACAATGAATACCTATGATTCATCAACCCCTCCAATCCATTCCCATGTGTCCAAGCATGAATCCACACATTCCATCCCATGCTTCACAAATCCAATCCTCCAAAGGACAAAATACAATGACATCCCAAAACCACCAGCCTACCTTAACTACTAAACATGTGTTTGCTTATATAAACTAAAGCTCATACAAAAACAGCTAGTGGTAAAGTAAAACCATGTACCACAAAACCATATACTTACCTACCTCTTAACCCCGCATTTAATATTGGGTACTAAGTTTTCTCTTTTAAAATATTTTTCCCCAATATTAAATAAATACAATATAATAATCACAATGTTAGAATACAACTCATCAAGTGGCCTTGAGAATATTTCCAAGGAATCTCTATATGTTTTTGAATAAGGGAAAACAGGTTTTAAGGGGACCATAAACCCCATACAACAAGTTTTGAAGGGACCCGAAACCCAAAAGATTTTACTAGGATCTAGAACCCAACAAAGCAGGATGTGCAAAGATATTAACAATGAAAACCACAGCCAAAAACCAGTGCAGTTGACCCAACAACTTCCAACAAAAGCAACGAAGCTGTGAAAAAGAATAGACATAGAAAACCAGCAGGCCTACCAGATAATGAAAGGGTAGAAACCCCAAAGAGACAAGCTGCCTGAGGAACTACAGGTACCCCAAAACAAATAAAGCACAACTGCCCACAAGGGTTAAGACAACCCCCTCACTTAGGATTTCCCTTTGGAACCCTTCATGTGGGATCGAAGGGTCATGTCAAAAGAAAGCGAGGACCTCTTAGACCGTTTACCTTTTACCGTTATCCAACCATCTTCAACTTTAGCAACCTCATCTTGCCAATCCAACGAATTTAATGAGGGAAAATCAACAGCTGAGGGATAGCCAGCAAGCAACGAAGCTCCAGCGGGCATAGCAGGACTTGGGTCAGAAACACCCCTGGAAACAACAGCAAGCACAGGGACCGTTCCAGCAACCTCCCTAAACACATGAACAACACCCTCAGACCTCTCAAAACCAACAACAAGGGCGGATCCAGCAACATTGTGGAATCTCTATATGTTACACATCCATGTGCAACATCAAATAAATAAATATTACATTTACAACATTATTATGCAAGGTGCACAACACCTATTTCTCCAACATTCTCCCACTTGTTGTATATATTGCATAAGGGTTAGTCAATGAGATACATCATCATAGCCATACATGTAACCACATGAATCTCGAACATGCTCTCATGCTCAACCAAGATACATGCAATAAAACCAAGTGACCATCATCTCAAGCAAGAACTCTTCTCATCCTCCAACATACCACCTATGGAAGAAAAGGAATAAGCCAAGTTGAATATGCACCAATCCATGAACACGAGCATCAAATCCAATGTGATAACAAAGGCTCCAAACTACTGTCATAAAGTAAAAACCCACATGATAAGAAATGACATCCACAATACATGCCAATACATCCAACCATCCATACCTCCTAGGTATAAAGATCATTAGTAAACTCATACCAATATCATATCAACCCATAAACCATAATCAATCTTACTGTATCAAAACCTGTAAATGAAGTAGACATACATATCTAGGAACTCCCACTGCATGGGTAAAACGAAATCTAAAATCAAGCACAAATCATATCAAGTATACCAATAATCGCTCATATCAAGGTGTGATAAGTAAATAAAAAATGTAGTACAAAGAAAAATAATAATGATCCACACATGCAACCCAACTGCTGCATACTCTTCCACAATATGTCACCATCCTCCCAAACAAGAGAGAATACATAGAATGAAGAGAGGCAACCTGTAAACCATCAGCACCTCAAATAAGCAATGATGTGTCAAGTATGATCTCCTCCAAAATACCCCAAATGAAAAGCCATAACAACACCCAAAACTATCATTCAATATCTTAGATCAAACCAACATAAGTATCATGTAAGCTAACATGGATGTAAACCTCCCATAACTAAGAAGATCAAACTCATAATAATCATTCCCAATGAAGGAAACCAGCCCACTAAACCATCTCCTAACATCCTCAAAATGATATCATAATATCAAACCATATGCATAAGGAGATAACCAATGCTATACATCTCTCAAATTAACCCTCCAGAACTAAACATCTCCATAGCTCAAGATCCATATCTATGAAACATAATGCACCTGAAAGGAAACAATGGGCAATACCTCTCAAGTAAACCGTTGATTAGACCAAGAGTGGGGAATGAGAATGCTCATCAAGATATCCAAGTCATCATGAATCACACTAAGAATAATCTCCTCTCAAGTCCATACTAGGTGAATGCTCCTTGGACTTAATGCTAAAATAACCAACCATCCCAACACATGTCTCTAATCACAAGAGAATACTGGCATCACAAACATCTCAATGTGTCCATGAGCACCTGTAACCGATCAATCCATACCAAACTCCAAAAGCAACATAGCACCATCATGAAGTCATCAAGAAAATTATCATACACTCAAAACAAAGAGAACCAACCAAGATCAATGTGAAAGATCCATTTGAAAATCAAGAACATAAACATGACAGCATGATCTAACCATCCCCTCTAAGGAGATAACATGCTCCATATGAGCATAACATGGTCTCAAGAGAAATCTATCATGCCAAAATCTAAATCGGTATTCAAGAGTAAACCATGACATAATAAAAAAACATACTCTAAACCAAATATCACCTATAACCATCTGTAATCAACATGAAGATAACCATCTCCTACTAGTGCACATACAAATGTGAAAAACCCTCTACAACAACAAGATCAAGAGCTCCTCCAACATCTGAAAACTAAGAAGATCATCTAGCATCCAATGGTGAATACACATCACTACCAACAATTCCCACTAAACCATGATACTGAGTCACACATGGTATCATGATAACCATCTCCTACATGAAGAACAGCCAGGTCTACACACATATAGCTAAAAAGTCAATAATGGTGCAGGAGCACCTCATTGGTCATATGCCTCTTTGAGGCCAATTTGAGTTTTGAGTCCTATTTCATGTTAAATGTATCTAAATAAGGTTCAGTGAACCATTTTTGTTCGTTTGAGTTCAATTCTAGGATCATATTGTCCAATGTTGTACAATAAGCCTATATGGGCAAATATTGTGACAAGTTGTCACATAGGTCAAATGATGCAATTATGGGGTATAATATTATTCTAAGGTCTTTGGGACCCCTTTTGGGAATTTTTAGGTGTTTTCAAATCAATTTCAGAGTTTTTACAAAGTTTTGTAAGCAATAAGCCAAAGTTGCCAAAGTTGTCATGTTAAATGTTGTGAAGTTAAAAAGTTGTCATCCTAAAAAAAGTTGTCAAGATGTAAACCCAACTGTCATAAGGATTTGAGAGTTAGTTTTTTTTGTTGGGGTGCTTTTATGGTCTATATAAAGGATTGTAATACCTCGGTGGAGAGGTTAGAACTTTGTATGCAAGAAATCCAATAATGAAATCACTGTTTTTATTGATTATACTCAAAAATTTATTATTTTTCTGCTTTTTCTCAAACATGTACGTATTTGTACGGTCACTTGATGCCAAGAAATGTACATGGAATGATAGTATTATAAGTTATCTTTCTATTGCATTTTATTTGAGGAGTTTTAATTAAGTATTGTGGTTTTTATAAGCATTTCTTTGTAATCTGACTCTACATGGGCAATGACTTTCCTTAGCATAAGAAATTTTTGTTTTGGCCATTCCACCTATTGTATGGAACTATAACTCAGTGGAATGGCATGTCACATTGTATATTTTTTGTTTCAATGCTTGGTAGGGTTTAATATTCTCCTTTGATGGCACTGTGATGATGCCCTAGGTAGATTGAGACACATTCTCAAGTGAAAATGAGAGAAATGAAGTGGGAAATGGATGAATAGAAATTGGGAAGGGTGATGTGAGTGTTCTAAAAGTATGTGCAGACATATTCTAAGGTGATTGAGTAGTTTAAGTGTAGGAAAGTGTGGAAGTGGGATTTCTAATAAACCCTCTTGAAAAGACATAAAAAATAAGGGTTTTGTGAAAATAGTGGAAGATGAAGGTTTCTTGATCCCAGAGTTGGTGATTGTGACTATTTAGGGTCTTCCTAGACTATGTAAGGTGATTTGGTGGGTTGGTAGTGGAGATAAAGAGGGATTCCTTTGTAAATTTGGCCTAATTGGGCCTAGAACGAAGTAGAGCATTCAATGGTTTTCTATTTCTTTACAAAACAACCTAGGTTGGTTTCCATCTATGTTATAGGGCTCCTCAATCGATATTCAATAGTGTTTTCCTTTTTTGCCTAACGTCATTGTATAATAAGTTTATGTGCCAAGTCTCAAATTAGGGGTACAAGGCAGGTAAGAGTGTAAGGTGGAAGGAGTTTCATTGAATTAATTCAAAGGGCAGTTTTGAGGAGTTGAGTTGAGTTGTTTGGGCCATTTAATTTATAGGTTTACATTGAATCATTGTATATTCAGGGGTGCACACATTTTATGTTAAGCACATGCCTAGTCAAGAGGGATTGGTGTCTAGTTGCCAAGTTGAGTCAGGACAATGAACACCATTCGTAAAGTCACTTTTTGTTTTTGTTTGGAGGTGTTTAGAGACCTTCTACATCTCTCCATACCTCCACGTCAAATAACATCAAGTGTAGCTATAAAATCCTATCCAAGAATATACATACAACTGCCAACAAACCACCAATCAAGAATCAATCCTACACCACCAATACATCACTATCAAAAGCTCCCACTAAAAGTGTAACCAATAAATAACCAAGCTATCATGACATCATGATAAATCACATGCTACAAGTCCTAACACCAACTATCCAGGTACCAAAAACATAATCCATCCTCTCATCTCAATAAAAACACATCAAAGCATAAATGACTACAGACAAAGCCAGCTAACAAGCATGCACCATAATAAATCAAACTTGGTGGATATAGACAGTCCACAACCAAGTCACCCACTGCAATCAATAGATTGCACATCCTATAAATCATACAACTCGTAGATTGAATCATTGAACATGCAAACTCATCATCACATTAGTAACTGCAAACTGAGATATCAAGGAGAATAATCATGTAGACCACGTGACTCAAACACCAAATCAACATCTAATTTGATTTTCCAAACATGTCCACAACCATATACCATAGCCAAGGAACCAAATAAGCATCACGGAGATAAAAACAACCTCCTAACATCAAACCAAATCACCACAAACATGACTAGGTCGTGTCAATGCAAAACATGTACTTGCATACCCATGACACCATAATCATAACCAATGTTGTACCTACACTCAACTGTAACCCACATAAAACTCCAAGTCTCAAACCATGTCCAACCATGTCCTCAAACCGAGAACAAACTGTGTACTTTTAAACCTATACCAAGGAGTACCAAATCGGATAATCAGTTGTAGCATCATAAATATCTCATAAAAACATGTACTCCCTCAAGGTTTTGTCTCATGACTCATATGGAAGCACTTACACTTACCCCCCAAATCTCAAGTACCTACAAGTGATCAAACAAGTACACACCTCTCCAAACTTATCAAATTGATAAAATAACATGAATGAATAGTCAACTAAACGTGCTTTCCAACGCCTATTCGAAATCCAAAATCTAATTTCATATGAAAAATTATGACCAAAAATGTGTAAAGGAGAATATATGGATTCATGACCCCAAAAACTAATTAAAAAGGTAAGATCATGATACCAAACTTGTACCATACTATAGTGCTTAGAATCATCTTTCGAATGAGTACAAGAAGTTCAAAATTCAATATCTCGGGTGAAAGTTATGCTCCATTGAATCAAAACAACCCATTTCCTTTTATGGAAATAATTTGTAGATTTAAAAATTTTCCGTTTCAAATTCACATTTTCCAGACCTGAAATATTATAAATCATGGTTTGATAAAATGTGTGGCAGATTTAATTTTTTCTTTTAATGACATTAAAAATGCATTTAACATATTTTGTGACGGTTTTATTTTATTGTTTTTAACGTGGGCGTTTACACCCGCCACGAGGTTGCTCCCTAGGTGGTATTGGATTGGGAGACAAGCCTCGATGGCCAGTACCCCTGGCGATAGTTGTGGCAGTGTTGTTGTAGTACTGCCACAGTAGTGCGACAATACTGTCGAAGCCCTCTGCACAGGGAGCGTGGGCACACAGGGTATGAAATTTTCTTCCCCTCCCCCCTCCCCCCCCCCAACATGCAATTGTTATATTTTTTTCTTTCAAAAAAAAAAAATTCAATCTCCCAACGCAAAAGATAATTAATTTTTTTCAATTTTATTTTTTGCAGGTTGAAATTTTCATCAATTGGACAAATATTTCATTTTCTAAATTTTGCAGATGGCTGTCACAAATTTGATAGCCGTCAAGGTCAACCATACAATAAAAATTGCAAAATTTTCAACTTTGACAAAATAAGGCAAATTTTTTATTAATTTTCATTTCTCAACCAATTTGGATCCAATGGTGAGGTCCATTTTGTCCCACGGAGTTATTTCTGTAAACTCCCCCCAAAAACCATCACTTAAATGTATATCCAAAAGAAACCCTTTTGACCCAATATTTTCCAAACCCCAAATCTACAAACAATCCATCACGATAGCAACCCTAAAGACCTTAGATCTGCAATAAAACAACCTACAAGTTTGCCTCATACCTTGTAATGTCTCAATCTTTTCATGCATAGTCATGGCTTCCACTTTGCACCTCTTCCACTCAATTTAGGGTTATAACTTCAAATCAATCAAGAAAGCTTGGATACATTTCATACAAAACCCATGAGAGAAAAACATGCATACAAGCTCACAGAATCACAACAATGCAAAAATCAAAACAGACAAGCCACAAGATATATCTTGTGAAAACACTCATGAGGGAAAAAACCAGCCTCTACAAGCAACCATACTCCATTGTATTAATCAACCATAAAACAACATAGAGTTACAATGAATACCTCTAAATCATCAAGCCCTCCAAAGCATTCACATGTGTCCAAGTATGAATCCACGCATCCCATGCCATGCCATGCTTCACAAATGCAATCCTCCAAAGGACTCAATAGAATGACAGCCCAAAACCACTAGCCTACCTTAACCACTAAACATGTGCTTGCTTATATAGACCAAATCACACACAAAAATAACTAGTTGTACAGTAAAACCATGTGCTTACCTATCCGTTGACCCCACATTTAATATTGGTTACTACGTTTTCTCTCTTTAAATATTTTTTCCAAATATTAAACAAATACAATACAATAATCCTAATGTTACAATACAACTCATCAAGTGGTCCTGAGAATATTCCCAAGGAATTTCTACATGCTACATGTCCATGTGCAACATCAAATAAATAAATATTACATTTACAACATTATTATGCAAGGTGTACAACACATATCTTTCCAACATTTTTAATTATAGATTTTATTTTATTTTGTACATAAATTTAGTATGATTTTTATTTTTGAGTTTATAATAATTTTATTTAATACAATACAAAACAATTGAAAAGGGTTATTAAATAGATAAATATTTTTACTAATCTTTTCTATTATATATTGGTTAAAAATATAATAAATACTAATTAATTGAAAGATTGGTTAATATTGACTCATATAGTAGATAATTTATATTTGAATTTTTAATACAAATTCAAAATAACAAGCTTTTAACAATTGACATAATCAAACAATTTAAAATTAAATGGTCAAAATTTAAAATTATAAATAATTTAAATAAATATTAAATCAAACAAATCAATCAACATGAAATTGCAGACCAATGAAGACTACGAAGAGTTGTTTCACTCCCTTAGGGATAATTGGAAACTTATTGAATGAAGCTATTTGTCCTTGGTGGTGTTGCTTTATTTCTTTATGTTTCTTATTGTTTTTTTTTGTTGCTTCTCTAGTTATGCTTTTTGCACAGGTCTACGTGCCACCTTCTATTATTTCTAGTGTTTAGTTGTGTCGTCAAGCCTATGTGATTGTTTTGAGTTTTTGGGCTTATGTGCCCCTCTTGTTTTCAAACCTTAGCTTTATTGATGTTATTGTGAATGTTTGGGTTCATAGTTCTTTCCTTGCCAATTTTATCAAAACAAGACATAATATTTTAATAGCCACAAAAATAAAAGTTTAATACATAAAATAATAAATAATATTTTCATATAAACACTTAAAAAATGAACATAGAAATATGATTTAAACAATTAAAAATATAAAATACAATAAAATATTTAACTACTTAATAACACTTTGAAAATGTTATATTCTTCTAAACTTGTAAATAAGTGAAAATTCAAAGATGCATTGGGTGGGAATGACTGTTTCTATGAGCACATATATTTACTAAAATGGAGGGTGGTCAAATATTATGTTTATTTTTATTGGATTGAAGAAAATAAGAATAAAAATAGCAATAGGTACATAGTCATGCTAGAATATAGTCAAATCAACCCACGATCTCTCTATTACACTTTTTCATAACCTTTTCATTTTCAACACACTTTCCTATTAAGTAATTGAAATAAAATTGTAGTTTAACTTAACACAAACCAACAATTAGAAAAATAAAATATAAAAGAAATTGATTCACAAAATTAATGCTCATATACACAAATTTACATGGTTCACAAATACATGGTTACATCCACAAGAAAAGTAGAGTATTCATCTTTTATCATTCATAGTGGTGGAATAACTAAATTCCTTATCCATATGATACAATGTTCCATTATCCAATATATAGATGCATATAGAAAGGAAGATGAAATTTTTTTGTTGAATCTTGGTCAAGAATGAACATTGGACTTGACAACCGAACATTACTATTTCATCCTTGTAAATTCCTCAATGGCATGGATGCTTGTTCTTTCAACACTATGGAGAATGTGTAATTCATGAAATTCAAATCATGTCAATTTTGTTTTTATATGTTTAATATAATTTGATGTTGAATACATATGAAGAATGTGATAAAGTATTTGACAAACTTACTAGAAACAAGTATCATGGTCATAATTTTTAGATATTATACTAAATGATAATTATTTTGATTCATAAATCTTGATTTGTATAATTTATCATAATTAACATGCTAAAACTTTTATTATAAAATTTAATATTTTATTGTGATTTAATATCAGTAAGGTTGTTTGATGTGTGTTTATCTATCATAAAGTAATAAAAAAATAATAATTTTTTTCTGAAATTATGTTACAATACTTATTGATATTTAAATTGATCTCTACTTTATAAACGACTTTTTCATACAATGTTTTAAGTAACATTGTGAAACAAAAATAAAATTAATCTTCAACAATCTTTTGATATTAAAATGTAGTATATAATTTTCTATTTCTTCCCTCACTTTGGAAAATTATAATTATTTAATTTCTAAATCTAAATTACCAATAAGTAATTAATTTATATATTTAAAACTATTTTATTAAAATAATAGATATATTTAATTGACATTAAAATTTATTTTTGATTCGTAAGAAAGAAAGCCATTGATCAAAAATAACTCATTACATTTTGGAAATAAAATTTAGTGCATCGTCCCTCTAATCCATCCCAAACCCATCATTGTAAACCTTGCTCACATAGGTACCACTTAGGGTCGAGTACATTGAAAGCTATTCTAAAATTCCTGACAAACACACTGTCACCACAAAACAATAATTGATATTTCTAAAAATAATCTATCTACGTCTCTTACTAGAGATATCCAATGCTCTGACGAAGAGAGAAGAACACTGGTTAAAAAATTGGCACTAGACAATCCGAAGGAGTCATCTTTGAATGTGTTGGTCGTTGTTTAGAGGCACTAGACACAAGACACCAAGAAGGTTAGCAAAATAGAGAAGCTTCCCTGCGCAGGTCAGCGAACTTCCACCATCCAAATGAAGACCACGAAATCATCAATCCAGATCCAATTGATATTGGTCTCAAATAGCTTCATTTCCTTCAAAAAGCTACATCATTTCTCTATACTATCTATTCTAGTCCAACTTCGCCCTTTCCAGGTCAAGCAAAAAAGGTAACCATTCAACCACGACATTCAAGACAAGCAGCCTGAAAAGCTCCATAGGCTAACGAATTTTTATGCGAGGATGGGCGAAAATGATTACTATTGGCATGTTAATTTTCCCCATTGCTTCTTGTAGACGTATAAATATGACCACATTCATAAACAGAGTTGCCGATGCAATGGTCATTATCGCCTCGCTTCTACAAATTCCAGATAAATAGGATTGTTATGAATTCTTGGTGGAGCAATTGTTTTCCCCCACCTATGACAATTCAACATCCCAAGTCATCTGAGCCCTAACCAATTCTCATTCCCCTCTATACGGGAAGATATATTACTATCTCAAAAACAATACCCTCTCACCCGACCTATCTCGCAACCAAAAACGAAGCTTCATCCGACAAGTCACCCGCTATACCTTAACCGCTGACACACTTTACTATCGAGGTCTAGATGGTACTCTTCTTTGATGCCTTGATCATAATGAATCTGACTCCGTCTTACATGGGCTTCACGAAGGTATTTGTGGTATACATTCAAGTGGTCCTACTCTCACCATGAAACTTTTGAGAATGGGATATTACTGGCCTACAATGGAAAGAGAAACCTATCAATTTGCTAGGAAATGTCCTAAATGCGAAATTCATGGTAACCTCATACATGCACCAGCACAGGAGCTACAACCATTCACCACATCTTGGCCTTTCTGTCAATGGGAACTTGATCTAGTGGGAAAGATTCATCATTCCTCCTCAAATGGACATAAGTTCTTTATCACCGCCACTGAGTACTTTACCAAGTAGATCGAAGAAGTCCCAATGACCACCGTGACTAGAAAGAAAATCTCATCATTTATCCTCAACTATCTCATTTGCAGATATGGCATCTCTAGCTCCATTATCATGGATAATGGGCGTCCTTTCAAGAATCGGGATGTACGAGAACTATGCGAGCAATTCAATATCCAACGCTTCTTTTCCACACCATACTACCTACAAGGGAATGGCCAAGCAAAAGCATCAAACAAAACAATCCTAAAAATCCTCAAGAAAATAGTAAATGATGCTGGCAAAGAGTGGCATGTACAACTCAATGTGGCACTTTGGGTATACAAAACAAGTATTCGCACACCTACAGAAGCTACCCCATATTCATTGGTGTATGGTTCATAAGCAATTCTGCCACTTGAGGTAGAAATCCCATTGCTTTGAGTATCTTTGAAAGGCCTCATTATGGATGAGTATCGAGTCAACAAGCTGCAGGAGCTAGAGCTTCTTGATGAGAAACGACAACGTGCCTATGACCATCTCAAAGCATATCAACAACGCATGTGTCGAAGCTATAATCACAAGGTCATCCCAAGGGCTTTCAAAATTGGTGATCTAGTCCTCAAAGAAAATCCTAGAAATTAGCAAGACTGAGAAAAGAAGGGGAAATTTGAACCCAACTGGTTGGGACCCTTTGTTATCATATCTACCTATGGATCAGGAGCATATCAGTTGTCAACCTCAGAAGGGGATGTGTTTGAAGAGCCAACCAAAAGTCTCCATCTAAAGAAGTTCTACACTTGAGTCGTCCAATGCACGGATCAAGCGAAAAATTCAAAAAAGAAAAAAAAAATTAAAAAGTATCAAAAAATTGTCACTAAAGTGAAAACCTGGCAAACAGGCACTTTATGATACAAAAAATAAATAATCAAAAAATCAAAGGGTGCAATAAAAAAGAAGTGGTGAAAACCTGGCCACATGCGCTATTTGTGAGAGATTGGCTCTTCCATCTATATATACTCATTTTAAGCCTATAGCCATCACAACATTGCTCACAACTACCAATTAGCATTCAGGACACACTTAGCGTCGTCACTATCCCTGCTTCTCTGAGTCAATTATCTTAAATCATATTCCACCATGGCTTGGTGATCGCTATATATATCCATAATAAAAGGTTGTGTCAACACTTGGGGCAAAATCCTGATCTCAGTAAGGTCAAATCCATTTCAAGTTCCATCACACAGACAACTAGCAATAGAGAAAAACACGTCAAAACAAGAATCAAAACACATCTCGGATAACAAAACCAAGGCCAATGATCAGAATCCACATCAGGCTTTGGGACGAGCTCGTCAGCATCAACTTTCCAACTCAGTGCAAAACAAGAACACAATGGATGATTTTTTTTCTGAATAATGACTTGTTTACATGTAGCATAAAGCTTTGACCATTTGTATCTTGATTTCTGAATTATTAGATCTCCTGAGCTACTCAAGGATGCACTAAGCTAAAGAAGCAACAAAGGAATCTGATATTTTCTTTATCTGCTATTTGCGAGTCGATCATTGATATTGTGTAAATTTGTCTTAAGACATGATTGGAAACATATCATTGAAGACATTTCCTATTTTACACATAAAAATGGTTAACTCTTGTCTGTTTTACGCAACCAACACTCAGGTCGTTTTGGTTCAATTATACCTCGATGCTTGTGTCGTCTTGCAATATCAAAACCCATGTAAATTATACTCAGGTCATTGTGGTTCAATTATACCATGATTCTTGTATTAACTTCAACATATCAAATGTTCAATGATGACAAAAAGAGTACAACAAGTGACTAACAAGAATGACAACAACAAAAATAAAGTGATCATTTAGTTGCATATTAAACTTGCATTTAGTCGCATATCATATTAAATTTGCATTTAGTTGCATATCGTATTAACCTTGCATTTAGTTGCATATCATTTTAACTTGCATCATTATCATTTACATCTCATTTTCAAGATACATCTCACATCATTATCATTATCATTATCATTATCGTTTACATTTCATTTTTAGGATACATATCAATAAAACAGCATCGCATTATCAAAACACATCTATATCCAAGATACCATCATGAACCAAGCATCATAACATCATCATATATATGTCTAGGCATCTCATTAATCTCATAAGCATCATCATATTTGTATAAACATCAATCATCATCATGACACATCACAAGTGG
This sequence comes from Cryptomeria japonica, assembly GCF_030272615.1. Lineage (NCBI taxonomy): Eukaryota > Viridiplantae > Streptophyta > Pinopsida > Cupressales > Cupressaceae > Cryptomeria > Cryptomeria japonica. Next base: position 221,172,080 of record NC_081413.1, read on the forward strand.
ATCAAGAAAATCGCTATATCATATATCAAAAAGGTCACAAATGTACATCTTAGTCGCATGTCTATAAGTACAACAAATGATCAATGTAAAAGAATGAAGTGTGGCTATCTCCTAAGGCAGACGGTCTCGCAGCAGATGTCCCTACTCTCGGATCCCCACCAGGCATATCACGCCACGTTGGTCATGTCACCCCTCTACTCTCCATCTGGGAATGACTACGCTCGGAGCGAGTAAACGCCACTGCAGCATTACTCGGAGCTCTATTCTCTCGCGGGACCATCTCCTAATATAAACGCCTATAATACTCAACCTCCTTGGCTGAATAATGGATCTCTCAGTGTGTCCCAGAGTGAACCACATGTGCCTGCTCTATCCAGTCTGTCAACAAGGGCCTCTACTCGTCCCTGCCGCTCAATGATTGTATCCCTCTCGACTTGTAGCTACGTGATATGTCACTCCTGTGCTAATGCCTGTAGCTGTTGGACCGAGACCTGTAGCGCTCTAATCTGTACGTCCAGCTAATGGGATGGCACCCTGATCTAAATGGGAACCTATGTTATGATCCCCGCTACACCTGTCCCTGCCATCGACGTTGGTTGAGGTAGAACATCTAATCTCCTCCTCTGTGCACGCCACCTCCCAACCCCATCTCTACCTCCACCACCCCCTCCTCTCCCATCTCTACCTGCAAAATCTCCTCCACCACCACCTCCACCATCTCCTCCACCACCACCTCCAACATCTCCATCTCCACCTCCGCCATCTCCTCCATCTCCACGTTCGCCATCTCCTCCACCACCACCTCCTCCATCCCCCCTACTCTCCCTCATCCTGCTCTCTTTGCCTCGGTCCAACTCGCCTTTGGGGTTGCTCCTCGTCATCATCATCAAAAGCAGGCAACGCCTCTGTTGGATTTGATATTTGTGCCACTGCATGTGCCATGAAATAGGTCGAGAAATCCTCTATCATACCCGTATCCACAACCCCGACTCCGTAATCCTAGATCTCTCCTGTCAAGGTCATGTACTTGGCCACAGTTGTTGCGCTATCTAAGGTAGGCCCCCACTCCGACACATCCTGTTGTCGACGCGCATACAAACAGGCTCCCTATGGCATCCCTTGTTGTCTCTTGTAATGCCTTTGGACCTGACTATGTAGATACCTCTTGATAATAAAGGGCATCCGCCCAATCAAATACCTGGACATGTACACATAGGTCATCTCCGGCCCATCCTCCGCGCACACCTCGCAATCCATATATGGTCTCCAGAGGACCGTATCGATGTCATTCAAAGCCTTGCACCAGTGCTTTAGTTTTCCCAGCTTACGTTGGACAACTATACCTATATAACCATAAGCATATGCTCAGCCAACTGGTCTATCCCTGTCTGCAAGCGGTCATGTCACGGGTAGGTTCTCCCAAGCCCACACCTATCAGAGTGTAACCTTGGCTAATAGACTAGTGTATCCCAAATACACTACCTGGTGAAGCTCTTTGTATAGATGGGCCAACATACAAGACCCCCATGCAAACCCGCGTCCTTGAGTCACCATGTCCTCCAAGACCAATCCCCATCCAACAGTCAATCCCTTCGACCTACGGTCAGGACATAGGAAACCACCGATGAAACCTATCAGTACTGATGGCAGAGGAGTGTAACCTAAATCTAAAAACTCATGCCATGGGATATCGTAACCACTAATGTGCTCATCTTGGAACACTTGTCGGAGAGCCTTTGTGCCACCCTCCTCGATTTACTCGTATGGTAGCAAATATCCTACCACAAGAATTCGTAGAATCCGATAATAATCCTCTAGTGTAACTGTCATCTCACCGATCACCAAATGAAAGGTGTTCATGTCACTATGCCACCTCTCTGCCAAAGTTGTCAATAGACTTCGGTTAATGGTATACCAGGGCATATCTAGTAAGGAGGATAAACCACATCTCTCTATCACATATCTGTCAATTTGTGATAAGCGTGGGATAAGTGTCAACGGCTTCAAGAATCGTTCCCGAGACTGTAACATACCAAGATCTGCCTATAAAACACAACATATCTATCATCAATTCTCGATTTGATCAAATTTATCAAAAACAAGTCATCTCAAAAATGAATCATATCAGCAAGAAACATATCAACATCATATCAGTGAACCATATCAGTGCATCATATAAAGACTCATCAATCAGTCAGTGAACCATATCAGTGCATCATATCAAGACTCATCAATCAATCAGAGTACCATTACAAAGCAATCCATATCAGCATCATCAGTGTAACGAAATCAGGACTCAAAACGATATCAGGACCCATATCGAATCACAAAATTAGGACCCATATCGAATCATGACTCATAACGAAATCAGGACCCATATCGAATCAAGACTCATAGGACCCATATCGAATCAAGACTCATAACGAAATCAGGACCCATATCGAATCAAGACTCATAACGAAATCAAGACCCATATCGAATCAAGACTCATAATGAAATCAGGACCCATATCGACTCGGATTCATCACGAAATCATGACCCATATCGACAAATGATCCATATCAACAACTTGATCCATATCGACAACTTGACTCATATCAAAAATCAGACTCATATCGAAAATCAGACTCATATCGACAACTTGACTCATACCAAAAATCACTCATATCGACAACCTGACTCATCAAAAAGTGACTCATCGAAACTTAAAACCCATATCGAACACAGACTAATATCAAACAACATATCGGAATCACGCATCATAACAAAATAGGGCTCACATCGAATCACGGTCCATATCAGACAACTGACAACGTCTACACAACCTATCCAATTCATTGGACTCGCGACGCATTTTCAAAAACAAATTTTTCAAACTTTTTTGTCGTACGCGCTAAACCAGGGCTCCAATGCTCTAAGTTGCCACGTATGCGCTAATATTTTTCGCGTATGCACTATCAAATAAACCCTATGCACTATTTCTTTATCACATGCTACAACTTGGCTTCAATGCGCTAGCCTGTTTACCCGATGCATTGTTTTACCCTATGCACTACATGTCATACCCTTTGCGCTAAACATTGACCCCTATGCGCTAAAACGCACTACGCGCTAACCTACACCCCTAAAGCGCTAGCATTCGGAACCCAGACACTAAACCTACCTAGGGTTTGCTATGCACTAAATTTTGTTTCATATGCACTAATTTAGGGACCCGATGCGCTAAACCGGCAAAATCCGACACAAAAAAAATAAAAACGTGACAAAAATCAATGGCATTAATCAAAAAAGATGGGGATTCTAGTCACTTACTGGTGGGCCATATACGGAAAGTCTCCGGTATCGTCTGACGCACTCGAATCGATGAGAAGTGTATGGAATCGGCATCGTGGTCAGAGCTCCAAATGTCACAATCACAAGAAGACAAGTGTGCAAAAGACTTTTCAAAATCACTTTTTGCCTTCTTAAAAGGGTAACAAATAGGGTTAATAAGTGGGGCATATATTTTCACACCACTTTTCCAATTATTAACCTTATCCACATCATTTTTTCAGGAGATGAATCAAATTGTGCATCCGACATTATCCTATCACAATCAACTCGACATATCCTCAATTTTCCAAATTTTTCACGCATGCTCTTGATTCATCTCCCGAGGGGGCATCATCATATCAATTTCATATCAACATTAATTCCATATCAACATTTGCATATCGAATCCACATCTGGGGCATCATATCGATCAATTTTTGATAGCATATCCAACGACTTTCTTTGAATCAACATGTGCACACACGCCACTTCAAAGAGGGGCAAAATGTAGACGTATAAATCTAACCACCTTCCTAAATAAATATTTAATATTTATTTAAACCATATCCCCTTATTAATTAAATTCTATTTAATTAATTTCTTTGCATTCATCTATTCGATTAAATAAATTACTCAATTTATTTAATTAAATTCAGATAAACCTTTTCTAGCCTTTACTTAAATAAATCACTTTATTTAATGAAATCCCCTTTCTCCCTTTTTAATTAAATTTACATTTAATTAAATTGATCCTTGCACATAAATAAATCTAATTTATTTATAAAATTCTTCCACTTGTATTTATGCAAGTTACATCTATTTTAGTTGAAATAAATCAATTTAATTTTGATTAAATCCTCTTTTTTTCCTCACCCACTTGCATTTTCCTACATCTCCCACTTGCCTCCTTAACCTCTTCTAGAGCCTTCCAGATTCTTCTAAACCATCTTAATTAGCCTTAATTAACCTTAATCCTATCATTTCCCCAAGTTTGAGGTCGTCACTTCTCAAAATTGGAGGAAAGTCTTCTAAAAGCAAATAAAGGCTTTATCCATTCAACAAGCTAACTTGTTGAGTTCCCCCAAATTTGGAAGGACTCTGACAAATTTGTCCCCAAAGTCTTCCTAACCATTAATGGTTAACCCAACATTCCCACGTGGTTAGAGACTCTCTCTAACTTAACCCTCAACTAACCCAAGGGTCTCATCAAACACTCATGGCTTTGACCCTAGTTATCTTTTTAACCCTTGCACAAGAGTTTACCCCTTGGGTAAAAGCTTTATCCAATGGATAACTCTAACCTAACCTTAACCCTTACCCCCTAAGGCAACCTTCATGTCTCCTCGGGCATTTAATGTCTCTTGCATCTCCTCTCAAGCCCTCTCAAGGTGACATTTGTCAACTGGGGATCGGATTGAATCCCTCACATGGATTGATAACTTTCAATCCTAGCCCTTGTTGAGATTACTCAATCTCAACCATCCATTGCCCTATTTTGCCTATAAATAGAGCTCTCATTCCTCATTCTCCATATCCAAGTTGTATGCATCTACATTATAGTCTAGTTTACTAAGCATTTTAAGCCTCTCCTTGTTAAGATGTCATCATAGCATTTAGAAGCATTTTTCCATATCATAGAATATTCATGCTAGGCTAGTATATCATGTTTAGGATAATTTATTAAATCTTTTATTATATCATTATCTTCATCTTAGCTTAATCATCATAGTTTTAACACATCATATAGATCTTAGAATGCATTCATGCATATAAATCACAAAATCACTCATTCCTGGAGTTGTCATTCCTAAGTCATTTGCTCAATGATCTGAGAGCAAAGCATTGGCTTTAGGGATCCTGTGAGATAGAGAACAATGGGACACACCTTGAGAAGTTAAACTAGTCTAATTTAGTTTATACTTGCACCAAAAGTCTCATTGGTATGTAGGTTATTGTATCTTGATTTATTCGTTTTGATCGCCACGTTTTCATGTGTACACTTCTATACTTTTGGCACGTTAATTCAAATGCAGTGTTTTCTAGTTTTGCATGAGTATATGTAAATATTTCTATTTTTAACTTTTTTTTCATGAATTCAGAACTTCTATTTATTGAGGCAATTGTAGTGCTTTATTTGTGTTGATCTCTATGATCAGTTGATTCTTAATCTTGTGATCATGAGAATTTGTAATTCATTGAATAAATATTAAATTTTATTAATCATTGAACAACAATTTTTGCGTGTTTATTGTTATGTAACAATTTATCTTTGTTTTAATTTCCTCAATTGCTATCAAAGCTATTAGATTTTACAATTTCACCCCACCTAAGAACTCCACTCTAGTCATTTGTCTCACAAGGGCCAAGACCAATTTGTCTGAGCTTGTTAATGTATAGGAAAGCTCCAACAAAGAGAGAGGCTAGGTCAAAGTTCACCTTGTATCTGTCTCTTGAGTGGAGAAATTCCCTACCTAGGACTAACCTTATTGCTAGTATTTGAAATCTGCCCAAATCTTTAAAGGAAGACTTCAATCTCTGATTCGACCCTTCCCCAAAAAAAAATGCCATCTGCCTCCTAGCACACACAGGTCTAATGGGAGTTTCCACGACCACTGATCTTTGAAGAAAAGCTAGCACGCATGACCTTATATATTTCCTTTCCATTGATGCTCTGCACGCTTGACCTTGTATATTTCCATTCTATTGTTGCTCTGCATGCTTGAAATTAATGCAATAATAAAGTGTTGATACTCACCCAAAACAAATGTTTCTAAACAATACTTAAGATTCCACCTATGCTAGCTGTGAAAACAAACCTAGACCTTACCCTTGAAAATATAGCTACTCCTAAGGACTCAAATATGTAGATTCGACCTTGTGCTAATTAAAATCAAAGGGACCTCTTCCTTCACCATTAAGCACAACTCCACCCTCTCTGCTCTCGAGTTAGCCAATTTCTCTGCGTATTTATTGATTAGCACAATAGCATATCTTATTTGATTATCACATTTTGATATCATATTATTATTTTGTTAGGCATGACTAGATGTTATTTGCTAACTTAGTTTAGCACATTATAATATGCTATTACGTTGATAGGCACATTATTGAGACATCATGATAAACATGTGTTAGATATTACTTTCATAATTGCTACACTTATGGATCTTATGAACTCTAACTATCATTGATGATTATGTGCATGATTATATTATAATGTAAATTATTAGGATGACTATGATAGTTTCGTGAAATTATTTTAGCATGATTACATGCATATACGCATTTTAATGTGGATTATTAGAGGTACTATGCTGGTTCATAATATTATATTCATGTGATTTTTTCACATGTTCCTATTAGAATGTGGATTATTAAGTATATCTATGAATGCTTCATAAAAAAAATGTTTTATTATTTTGATTATGGTTTAGATGCATGAATTAAATGATGTTCAATGTGAATGTGAATGTGAATGCAATAGATATAAGTATTTATTATTGAACATCTTAACATTTGAGTCCAAATTTTTCGGTGCCTAATTCCATAGGCAATACAGTTTTATCAAGAAAATTTTAAAAAATTAAAAAATTAATTAAAAAGTAAAGAAAATTTAATTAAGAATATATTGCATGCTACAGTATAGAAAGGAAAATTTAATAAGTCGGAAAACTAAAGTGATTGGATTGCAATTGCTAAAGAATTCAAGGATTAAAATTGGGTCAAGGATTATTTTTAATTGTTTTAAAATTTAGTAGGGACATGGAGGTAAGATCTTATATGAAAAAATTGTAGAGAATTTCATTTAGGTTTAATAAAATGAATGTAGATTTTTGTTTGTTAAAGAGATGATATAATTTTTAATTTTTATCTCTCCTTTTTAACATGTTTATTTCATCAATAATATATAACTAAATAGACTAATTATTCATGAAAGAGAAATAGGGAATTTAATTTTGTATATGTGATTTTAGAAAATTTATTATGAAAGCATTGAAATTTGTTTCATCTAGATTGGAATTTAAAAAGACATCTAGAGATTTCTTGAGAAAGAAGAGATATGTAGAAACAAGGAAGTATCAAAAAATTAGAAAGGTTTTTGTTTTAAAAATTTTGAAAAATGAATTAAGAATGAAAATTAAAACAAATATTGGTTCTCAAATTTAGTGTGTAAGTTTGAAACTTATATGTAACTATGAGATCCATGATATGATTTGAATTTTTAATGTTGATACAATTACAAATATTGTTCTTAAGGAAATTAGTTTATCATTGTATGGGGTTATTTTTATGACTAAATCAATAAAAAAAAGTATCATACATAATATTCAAGAGATTTTTTTTACATGAAATTGAGGAGTTTGGGAATTGGGGATTAAAAATGTAAACTAGATTACTCATTGTATGGGGTTAGTTTTGTAACTAATTTAATAAAAAAAAAAATTATCATACATAATATTTGGGAGATTTAAAAAAAAAAATTACATGAAATCGAGACATTTTGGAATTAGGGATCTATGTTATTAGAAATGAGAAATAAAAATGACAATGACAAAGACAACATTAGAAGAATCTAGAGGTCACATGTAAGAAAAGGATATATGTATATATGTATATGTATAATATGTGTGTGTGATTTCATCATAGTTTTTTATTGTATTAAAATGAAAAATACAGTCAAGTTATATATAAATTCAGTTTGATTATTAAATTTTATCTCACATAAAAAGATGCAAAAGAAAAATATTAAAATATCTTTATAATAATATTAAAAAATTGAATAATTTTTAAATGTTTTCAATTATAAAATAAAACAAATTATAATTTATTTAATAATATATTATTTTTTATTAACACATAATTAAATAAAATCAAAACTATTTTTAGCAATTCCATCCAGTAAAACTATTTTTAAATTTTTTATTTTTTTAAAGAGCAGCAAACCTGGTTCTTATATGATGAATCTGTAGTAGTTTAATGATAAAAAACCAATACATAACTCTTACTCCTAACGAGTTTGCTGGTAGTTAGGTAGGAAAAGTCTAAAAAAATCATAAATAAAATTGAAGCTGTAGTGTAAAAAAAAGATAAAAGTTTATTAAAAAATATTAAGAGTCCGAACTTCGTGACAATGATTTGGGAACGCCCCAGACAGCTTGAGACCGCCCGCAATAGGAGACACATTTCAACCGTTGAAATGTGAAACACTGCCCTCATTTCAAGTTTAGGGTACCTAAGTTTGGGATTAAAAAGCTTTAAGTTAAAGTAATATTAAAAAAGATACCGTGGTTGGGATAATTTGTATTTTATGAATTAGTATCTTCTAGAACTTTATTCATAGTATGTATTTCAAGTTTTCTAAATCTTTAAAAATGGTCATGTCAAATTTATGAATTTTAAGATATGATTAATTTGATGATTGTATATCTATGTGAAATTATTAAATCTTTGATTTCTAATTGTTGGGATAATTTGTATTTTATGAATTAGTATCTTCTAGAATTTTATTCATAGTATGTATTTCAAGTTTTCTAAATCTTTAAAAAATGGTCATGTCAAATTTATGAATTTTAAGATATGATTAATTTGATGATTGTATATCTATGTGAAATTATTAAATCTTTGATTTCTAATTTAATGGGCTATTAAGAAAAGACTTTTTCCAATAATATTATCTCTTATGTTTTGAAGAAAAATATAACTATAACAAACTTAACATTTATCATATATTAGAATAAATTTATCCAATAATTTTGTTGAGGTCATTTTCTTCCATCTTTCCTTGTAATGCATTGGCACTGATTTTCCCTCCACTAAAAGAAAAGACCAACACCATTTTAAAGTAACGCACTCAAAAGTGGCAACATCTATCCAGCACCCATATTGTACCATTGACCATATTTAATAATTAATTAAAAAATAAACACTTAAACATGGTGAATGGTACAATATGGTGCTGCACAGACAGAGATCTCAAAGTCGACCATTCATGTCACTCCTTACAGCTCATTGTCGCATCATTCCGTATCGTGTAATATCAGAAACGAAAGCCATTGTCTCCTAATGCCGCCACGAAGCTACTCCGAAATTTTCTGTCGAAAAATTCTATCGACTGAAGGAATGACTTGGACTAGTTTCAGCCAATGCATTATCGTCTTGACGAGTTATTCAGGGTCTCTTTCTTTGAATGCATTCAAGGCGGCCATTGAAATCGACACTCCTTACTGGCGGTTATCAAGGGCGAAAGCCATTTTCACGAAGTGCCACTGCTAAGCTACTTCGGAATTTTCCTCGAAGAAAATTCTATCTACGGAGGGACGAAAATTCTATCCACGGAGGTAAAGACTTGGATTTTTCAGTCAATGCATATCGTCTTGACGGGATTATTCACGTTCTCTCAGACTTCGGAAATTTCTTCGTATGAAACAACCCAAAACAAATCTGGTTTCTACTATATTAGCAACTTTGCTCACTGAGAAGGAAAAAGAACTTGACTAGTCTTTAAATCTGAAGGAGCTTCCCTAGATTTCTCCAAATCGAGTTGCTCTGTTTTAGTTCTATTTTGCAATCATGCTCGGCCAAGCACTCTCTTTCTTTTCATGCATTATCACCTATATGCTATTGCATTTGCTTCCCCACTGCACTTCCCTCTCGCCAGAAGGCGTAATTTTGCTTAAAATCAGAAAGGGAGATTGGAGGGACACCAGTAATGCTTTGAGCAACTGGGATGAGTCTCACCAAACTCCATGCGCTTGGAAAGGAATCTCTTGTGATACATTCAACATCGTTACTGGTGTTGATATCACCGGTGCGCTGATTTATGGCAACTTGACTTCTGCTATATGCACCCTACCCAATCTCACAGTGTTGACTCTCCAAGCCAATGCTTTCACCGGTCCTTTCCCACATGCCCTCCTGCTTTGCAAGCGCTTGCGAAAGCTCGATTTGTCGAGCAACCAGTTTGCTGGAACGCTGCCCAGTCATATCTTCCAATTGAGTGAGTTGAGAGTCCTGAATTTATCATATAATGCTTTCAGTGGCTCCATTCCTCCAGCCTTCGGAATACTGCCAAAGATGGAAGCTCTCTTCTTCAACGAAAATAGCTTGAGTGGGTCATTCCCTAAGTTTTTGGGGAATTTGGAGTCTCTGAAGAACTTCGCGATTGGCAGTAATCCTCTGCGTCCTGGCGTGATACCGAGAGAGCTTGGCAATTTAAAGCAGCTGCAGCAGTTATGGCTAAATAATTGCAGCCTTAAAGGAGAAATCCCGACTTTCCTGGGCAATTTAACGAAGCTAGAGGACCTGGATATTTCTGAGAATCATCTCTCGGGCATTATCCCGAGTTTCCTGGGCAATTTAACACAGCTGAAGTGGTTAGATTTGTGGCAGAATAATCTCTGGGGTGATATCCCGACTTCCTTGGGCAATTTAACGCTGCTGGAGAACTTGGATTTGTCGCGGAATCTTCTCGGGGGCCATATTCCGACCAGTTTAATGGCGCTCTCAAATTTGAGAGTACTGTATCTGTATGCAAACAACTTGACTGGACGAATTCCGGCGGACATTGACCGAATGGCAAGCTTATCCAATTTGGATCTTTGTCACAATCCGCTTTACGGCACAATTCCTCGTACAATTGCCAATCTCACAAATCTGAGTGATCTTCGCCTGTGTTTCACTCAGCTTGCCGGGACGATACCTGCTGAGCTTGGCGAGCTACGATACTTGAGTGTGTTGATGCTGTACAATAACAAGCTTAATGGCTGGTTACCCCAGAGTTTGGGTACATACTCCAATTTGAGAAAAGTTGATCTGACGGAAAGCGGATTGGAAGGCCCTCTGCCAAAGAATCTGTGCATGGGAGGAGAACTGAATCCGTCCTTTGAAGACTGCAGTTCGCTAGAGCATGTGGGCGTCGACAACAACCAGCTGAGTGGTGTGATTTCTCCGGGACTATGGGGGTGCTATCAATCTCAAGAAATTGTTTTTATACAACAATAAGTTTGAAGGCAAGATTTCACCTACAATTGGCCAAGCGAAGCATCTGACACGATTGAAGATAAACAACAACCGGTTCCAAGGAAGAATCCCTGCACAAGTTGGAGAACTGACAAATCTTCTAGTATTTGTAGCCAGCAACAACCGTTTATCAGGACCCATTCCCCACGAGCTCGGGAGCTTAATTTTGGTAAATATTCTTTATCTTGACCATAATTTTCTGTCCGATGAAATTCCAAAGGAAATAATGTCACTAAGGAAGCTCAATCAGCTCAATTTGGGTCACAATCGACTTACAGGCCAAATCCCTGCTTTGTTTTCAACCGAGATGAATAATCTTGATTTGTCAAACAATTTGCTTTCTGGAGCGGTTCCTCCCCAGTTGGGACTATTGATAATAAATGTTTTCAATGTTTCTAACAATCACTTGTCTGGATGCATTCCCGACACTTTAGACAATCCGGCTTACAAGGAGAGCTTTGTTGGCAACCCGAGGCTATGCGGAGGTCGGAATTTGATGCTACCTTCGTGTTCCTCTGCACATAAATTGCAACCTCACAGTTTGGCTAGCATTCTGTTGCCACCATTACTTATAGTATTCGTGATTCTAGCCTGCATTTATCTGCATTGCTCATCTCAGAGGAAACCAATTAACGCACCATCATGGAAGATGACGCCATTCCATTCGACAGAAGTAGACGAGAAATACATCTTGCGCAATTTGAAGGAAACCAACGTGATTGGATCCGGAGGTGCTGGAAAAGTTTACAAGGTCATTTTGCAGAACGGGCAAGCTGTAGCCGTAAAGAAGATCTGGAAAATAAGCGGCTCACGAGGAATTTTTAAAAGAAAAAGTGACGAGGAAGGAAATAAAATGGGAGAAGTTGAAGTTGATACACTGGGACTCATCCGGCACACCAACATCTTGAAGCTTCTCTGCTGCATTTCAAGCGAAGAGTCCGATTTCAAGCTGTTGGTATATGAATTCATGTCCAACGGAAGCTTGTTCGAGCGTCTGCACTGTGGGCAAGGACCGGAAGTGGCGCTGCAATGGCGGAAGCGTTACGAGATTGCTCTTGGCGCAGCTCGTGGGCTTAGTTATATGCATCACGATTGCTCCCCTCCAATATTGCACAGGGATGTTAAATCTAGCAACATCCTGCTGGACGCAGATTTTGGGGCTAAAATTGCAGATTTTGGCGTATCCAGATTGCTTGATTGTTTGGGCGAAGACTATCCGGTGTCTAGCTACGTAGGGTCGCACGGATATATTGCCCCAGGTACGAACACTCACTACGTCCGGTTCCGATAATTTTCTTCCACATATTATCCCCTTTAGTTTTTTATTTTATTTTCTTTTGTTTATGGCAATGTGGTTATAGAATATGCGGATCGGCTAAAGGTGAACGAGAAGAGCGATGTATACAGCTTCGGAGTGGTAATGTTAGAGCTGGTGAGTGGGATGAAAGCTACGGGTGAGGCGGAGTATGGAGAGGGCGTGGACATCGTGGATTGGATACACAACAGAATTTTAATGGGTGGGGGAGAGATCGCAGTCATGGACGAGCGCACGGTGGAAGATAATTGCATAGAACAAATGATACGCGTCTTGCACTTGGGATTGGTTTGCACTAACCGATTTCCAAACCAGCGGCCTTCCATGAAAAAAGTGTTGGAGGTGTTACGGAGATGCGGTCGGGATAACAGCAAGGAGACAATTGTGCATCTAGAAAGGATTTCAACTACCCACAATGAGAACGACATCGAAATGGTTTACTTTTCAGATGAACCGAGCTAGAAAATTGGTTTGTGGTTTTCCTCGCTTAGTAGATAGATCGCCGCCTCGATCCCACCATAGTTTGGGTTTTGTCGGTAAACGAAATATCTTGTTAGAGAAAAGTAAAACATGCGTGTTTAATAGGATTGCAATGTAAAAATATTGTAAGAATGCTTCAGTAATTCCTACGCAATCTTAGGATAACTTAAGAAGTATTTGTTAATTTTAGTATGTTGTAATGTTGATTTAGCTTTTAGAATTATGATTGTAATTTCTAAACTATTTTATGCAATCAAATATTAGGTAATTTTTTCTTATTAGAAAGATGTTTATATAATCAAGTCATCATCTCATCTAGAGATGGAGAGTTTCTTGAATATTGTAGTATATTTATGTGTACATCAAAGGCATCTCTTATTTGAGATGGACGCGTTAATTTTTAAAATCAATGGCTCAAATCTCAAAAAAGTGTATGTAAAAAATTTGAAACAATTTTATCCGTCGACTTTTTCACCTTCCTCATTGGTTGTACGTGCAAATACACCATTTTCTTGCAAAAATGTATGTCTTCTTGGATAACTTTGTAAAGGACGCATCATATGCATCCAATGGCCATACTTTTGTAGTCTTTGTCAGTACATGGCAGATAATAAATTTGTGAATTCTAAAGATGTCCAAGATTCTGTCAAACACATGAACCCTAATTAATGCTGACCTCCTTGGTTACCTCCTGCAAGCACGAACCTAGTTTATTAATGTCAAATGTGCTTAAATTAAATACAAAAAACGCCTAACTTTCTCACTCTTCCTCTTTGTCATCTGACTTTATGAATATTGAAGTAGTATTGGCCAAAAGCTTTCAAAGCTAATAGATGAAATGACAAATTATCAAAGAAATTGAACCTCAAGTTCGTATACACAACTTCACGATGGAGTTCATTCGAGAAGGCAAGGCTTTGATACCACTTTAGAATACTTCATACAAAAAAAAGATGAATTGGGCAAAATTCTTTTAGAATGTCCTTTGCATTTTGTATTAGGTTGCATTCTAGAGGGAGTAACTGTAAGTATGTGTATCAAAATTTAATAGATTATAACATTTTATACTATTGAATTATATATTTGTGGTGATTTTATAGATTGATTAATTAAATGTTATAATAGACATACAACTAATATAAATAATGATAAAAATAAGTAAATAAATATATAATGAATATTTGAAAATTAAATATCTATACAATTTAATTTATTTTTAATGGTTATAATATTTCTTATTGTATTTTATATCACATTATAAAATATTATAAAACTTTAAATTTTTATGGTGCAACTTTCTCATCCTTATGATGGATCATTAAGTATGATCTGAAATGATGATGCAAATAAAAGTTTACACAATTAAAATTAGAAATTAAAATAAATAAATAAATACAATCTATAATAATATAATATATACTTCATATAATACAAATTAAATTATAATCAAATTATTATAATTAATAGTTAACAAATTTTTATGTAGTACAAATTAATTACATATATAATATAATGATGTATGGTATTTGATATAATATAAATTGTCTTTATTACATATTGTATACTATATAATGTAAATTATTAAATATATCTTTAAATATTTGATATAATATAAATTGTCTTTATTACATATTGTATACTATATAATGTAAATTATTAAATATATCTTTAAATTGATATTGCAGTTATATTATTATATATTATATTCTACACTAGAAATTATTAAATATATCTTTAAATTGATATTGTAGTTATATTATTATATATTATATTCTACACTAGAAATTATTAAATATAATAGATAATATATATTTTTATATAGCTCTCTCTCTCTCTCTCTCTCTCTCTCTCTCTCTCTCTCTCTCTCTCTCTCTCTCTCTCTCACACACACACACACACACACATTTCCTCCTTCCATATCTCTCTACTTCTCTATCCTCTCTATTTCTCTTCCGTTGTCTTCCCTCATCTCTATTTATTTATCTTACCCCTCTCTATTTATCTCTATATCCATATCTCTCTCCCTCCCCATCTCTATCTTTATATATCTCATTGTCTCTCATACACATTCTTGTTTCGCCCTCGCTATCTCTATGTCTATCTCTTCATCTCTTTGCCCCCTCTCTCTATCACTTGTATCTATTACCACCTTTATCTCTTACTATTTGCCCCTTCATCTCTATCTTTCCATCTCTCCCTAGATCCCTTTATCTATAACTTATTATATGTCTTTCTCTCTTATTCACTCCATCTCTCCTTCTATCATTATTGCTCTATCAAAGCACATATATATCCCTCTCTCTACATCTCTCTATTTATCAATTCCTATATGTTCATCTTTATATTTCTCTATCTCATCCTCTCTCATTCTCTCCCTCTTTCCATCTCTATTTTTCATCTCCCCTTCTCTATATATTTATCGCTCTCTCAACCCCTCATCTTTTGAAAGGTATATCTATCTCTCTATCTTTCCTTCTTTCTACACCTATCTATTTGTCTTTCTATCTCTTCCTCTCTCCTTGTCTCCCTATCATTAAATCTCTCTCTATATCTCTCTACTTCTCTTTCCTCACTCTATTTATCTCTCCCTCTCCCTCTTCCTCCCTACATATATATCTATTATGTATATCTATCTCTTTCACTCATACACACACACACCTTGTTTCTTCCCTCCTTGTTTCTATCTCTCTATAACTCCCCTTTCCACCTCTTTTCATCTCTTTGTACCTCTCTCTATTACTTGTCTATGTCATATTTCTCTCTCATTATTGACCCCTCTATCTCTATCTCCATATCTCTCCCTCCCCCCTCTCTATCTAGATCTCATTTTCTCTAACTCTATTTGATTCAGTCCATCTCTCCTAATTTAAATCTTTATCTCTCTATTACTCTCTTTATCTCCCTCTTGTTCCTCTCTGTATCTCTTTATATCCATATCTCTCTAACTTTATCTCATTATCTCTCTTATTCACTTTATCTTTCCTACTCTCGATATCCTTCTCTATCTCTCTATATTTCCCTCTATGTTCTTTCTCTTCTCATATATCTCTATCTCCCCCTCTTTCTCTCTCCCTCTCGCTATCTCCCTTTATTTTTCTCCATCTCTATTTTTCTATCTCTTCCTCTCTATGTTTTTTATGTCCTACATAGACCTCACCATTTATCTCTCTCTTTCTCTTCTCATATATCTCTATCTCCCCCTCATATCTCTATCTCCCCCTCTTTCTATCTCCCTCTCGCTATCTCCCTTTTATTTTTCTCCATCTCTATTTTTCTATCTCTTCCTCTCTATGTTTTTTATGTCCTATATAGACCTCACCATCTCTCTCTTTCTCTTCTCATATATCTCTATCTCCCCCTCATATCTCTATCTCCCCCTCTTTCTATCTCCCTCTCGCTATCTCCCTTTTATCTCTCTCTCTCTCTCTCTCTCTCTCTCTCTCTCTCTCTCTCTCTCTCTCTCTCTCCATCCTCTCTCTTCCTCTATATATATCTCTCCCCTCCTCCCTCTTCCTATATATCGCTCTATCTCTTCCTTTGTTTCCCTATATCTCTCTATCTCTTTCTCCCAATGCCTCTCTACATCTATTTTTGTCCCCCTTCCTCTATCCATCTATCTTCATTTCTATCTCATTCTTCATCTACCCCTCTTCTAAACATGCCTCCTCTCTCTATCAATCCATCTCTCCCCTCTATCTCCTATGCCTGTATCTCGTTATCTCTCCATCTCACACTACCCATTTATATCTCCCTCTATGTATCTCTTTGTCTCCCTCTATTACTTCTTATATTTATCTTTATATTTATGACTCTAATTATATCCTTCTTTCTCCCATCTCTATACATTTATCTCTTTCATCTCTTACACCGTAGCGTATAGGACTAGGGGTTGGAAGTATTTTAGAAGCATGAAAATTGATTATTTTTTTATTTTAGCCTACTTAAATTTACAATTTTCATTAGTGACGAGTTTGACCATGGATGGAGAGAGTGTCAGAAGTGTGAAAGAGTGGGGGAAACATGGGAGCACTTTAGGGGACCATGAGGTTGGTGTGAGGAACTAGGTTGACTGCTCACACGTATGAGCATGGAGAGAGGGAAGAGAGAATTTACTTAGTTTTCAAAAATAAGAAGGTGATTCATTCTAAGATGAGGAGATTGTAGCATTGAAAATATATATTCTTGATAGTAATATTGTTGTTCTTGGGGGAAGAATTGAGAGTGAGAATTGAATAGTATCTAAACCACTCTTCTTAATGGTTGTATCAATGAGTCAAACAAAGGAGTATGAATAAATCTAAATTTCATGAAGCCTAGAAAATGAAATTAGTTTGAGAGACCTAAAAGGAAATTATGTATAATAACATTCATAGAAAAATAAAAGGTCACACGAACACTTCCTAGTGACAAATCTGATTTCCACATACTGTAACATATAAAAATTTGAAAATACACCAAAAAATATCAAATTTGAAAATATATAATATTCATAAATCATAATAAAGATTTTTACTATAATGAATTACCAAAAACCTTGCCTAGCAGAACATTATAAACCAAAACCTTGTCCAAGAAGCGGTCTTCTCCTTTTTGGTGAAAAGGCGTACATGTGTTGAGAAGTCTATGATATATCTCTGTCAAGTAGAAGCTGAGCAGGCATACGTGTTTGCGCAAGCGAAAGTATAATGTGACCGCTACGATTGCTATAACGGCAGCAATCTAATTAGAACAAGCTTTATTATAATATGAAATATACACACAAAAGGAAGACGTTGTGTATTTGATGAGTTGAATAACTTCCAGTATTCGGAATGCTACTAGGAAACTCTAAGAATCTCTCAACTAGTAATGCACTCCGATAAACATCTGAATGTTGTAAACATTTGCTTGTGTTTTGAATGCTCACAATATTACGCAGGAGATGTGAATGAGGGTTGTATACACTTCAATCCCATGTTCGTGTCCATATTAGCTGCCTTGCAGATGCCCTAAAAAATTCTGCTAAAATGAAACTCCACCTTGTTGTGGTTGCGTGGGCGAATAAGCATCTAGAAATAGAGTTTTTTGTAGGAGCAGTTTACTAGTTTTAAAGGGACTTTTCAAACACTAGTATATGCAACAATTTAAGACTGTTGTGAAATATGTCTTCAATCAATGTGCAAGAGCTGCAGATTCAAATGCAGAATGCATTTAATGTATGCTCAGTTACGTGGCCGGCATTTTTAGGAAATGTTTGTTTCAATCGATGAATATAAAGGAGTTATGTAGCGTGAAGAGCCCATTCGCTCAGTGACTTTCAATGTTTGAAGCGTGGAGTGTAATATATAGTGTGAGGTGCATATATCTAATCTCTAGCTTGTTGACGTTTTAAATGCACCAAAAAACACATCAGTGAGGGCGTATCAAGTACAAGGGTGTTTTGAGCCATAAAAATTGAATGATGGTATGCACCAAATGTGAGCACGGTTTGTTCATAGGAATATATTCATACTGCTACATGGATATTGGAGAAAGAACAGTGATAAAATGATTAGTAGTGGGTGAGCTCGGTAGGAACGGGCTCCATCAATGGTAATATTCATAGTAATATGTGTTGACCTATGTTGGTGTTTCAAAGAATTGTTTTGGTTATGACCATTTCTTGACTTTGTGACAGCATATCCTGGTGAGGTCTACTAATATAAGGAAGGCATTAAAAGGTGCATTGGTTCCAATTTTTCACCTGATAAAACCTTTGCACGAATAAGGCAATGAACTTAAGTTTTCACCTAGGTTAAAATTTTGTTTTAAACAGAGCAGAGGCAATATGATGATTTCACCGAGGGTAATTATTTCAGGTAGAGATGAGATAAGTTTGGGAATTAATTTGCCAACATAATTCTAGAAAAATTAGTTTTTTCCACCAAATCTTAGAATATACTCATGGTAAAGGTAAAGGCAAGGGAGGAATAAAATAAAATTGTTGTTGTAAATAAGTGTCACATGTGAATTTGTTTTTACCATGAAAGAGATATAATGATGTTACAAATGTAATTTTTATCTAGTCACAAATATGTTTTCATTTAAGAAATGGGAATCGCCCGAAATCACCTAAACTTGGCGATTCCCGAGTCGAGTCGGCCTCGGCGAGTCCAGGGGGCTCAGACTCAGACTCGGACTTGGCCGAGTCAAGGGCCAAAAATCGCCTAGACTCGGACCCGGCGATTTTGGCCGAGTTTGGCAAGCCTTGACTCCCAAA
Source organism: Cryptomeria japonica (assembly GCF_030272615.1). NCBI lineage: Eukaryota > Viridiplantae > Streptophyta > Pinopsida > Cupressales > Cupressaceae > Cryptomeria > Cryptomeria japonica. The sequence continues at coordinate 221,191,444 of NC_081413.1, forward strand.
CTCAGCCGACGGCATGACATTTTAAGTTTTAAAAAAAACACAACTTGCAATATGTTTTGAATTGATTTTTTTTGTTTATATTAATATTTGAACCTAAAAGTGAGCTTCATTTCATTCATTTGGCAAAATAAGAAGAAAAAGGTGAGTTGTGAGGAGAAACAACGGTTCATTGAAGGAAAAAACAACAAAAAGGAATCTCAAGATTTCATTCATAAATCACATTGGGGCTGCATTATACTTTCATTTGGTGCATTTAATGATGTTATTGTGTCTTCAAGGTGTATTTAATAAAGGGTACACGAAACAAGTTTTAAATCTTTAAAAATCTCTAAATTTCTTGAGTTTTTCACTTTGCCGAGTCTAGCTGAGCCTGAGCCAAGTTTTTTTTGCCGAGTCCAAGTCCCGAGTCGAGTCGGCCTTGCCGAGTCCGAGCTGAGTCCGAGTCCTGTTTCTTTGGTTTTCATTATGTGAATTGAAAAATAAATTCACATACACATAAATTGATAAAGGTAAAATGTTACAGCAAAGTGTTTTCATCATCTATGGTAAGGGTAAATAGAATGGTAAGTGGAAGGTAAAGAAGATTATGATTTTGCCAATGAGTTTAACATTTTCTGTTGTAAGAACATGCCAGGTGGAGCAATATTATTTCTGAAATGGAATTATTTTGTTAAGGATAAAATGCTGGAAGTACCCTTTTCATTAGTTGAAAAGTAGTGTCACGAGAATACAAAGCCAAGCATAGGGTTGAAAACCAAATATTCTGAGTTGCAATGTAAATGGAAGAAAAGGGTAAATTTAGAATATTCTTCAGGTTGCTAGGTGTTAATGAGGGAAGACAAATTCTTTTGTTGCAGTAAAGAAAGAATATTTGGATGGAAATCTAAGGAGAGAAAGAGGATTATATTTTGGTTGAAAATATAGTAGAGGGAAAATTAAAGTTTCCAGAATCATCTGGAAAATATCAAATGTCATCAGGCGATATAATTTGGAAACTTCTCTTCTTCTATATCTTCTTTCTTCTTTTCATTTGTATAGATTCTGGACATTTGGCTTTTCAGAAAATAAGAATAAAAAATGCTCAACTTAGGATTGGACTTAAGTCTATAGCGAAATATATGTATAATTTTTTCAGTACTATCAATTAGTTTATGCAGAAGTGATGAAAATGTTGTGGAGATTGTCTCCAAATTATGTACCCAAATTCATATGTATTAGTAAATATCAAAGATGTTCTAATTTGTCACCATAGTTTCCCTAGTATAAATGTGTAGTTTTTGTGTTGCATTCTTTCAAGGAAATAATTAAAAGACTTTATACAGATTGTAGTGAATTTGAGTATCTAATGAGGATCTGTAAGAATGATTTATGTAACTACAAAAGAGGCTGCATTAATGATAGGCATTAAGTCAATAATTTGAAGTAAGATGCTATATAAATTTGCATCTAGGATATTATATTTGACTCTATACCCTAAGATTAGGTAGATCTAGGATATTTCTCAAATCTAGTTCAACAACATTCAATTTTATCAAAACCTGTTTTAAATTTTTTTTGTAGGTTTTACGTTTAGTATACAAATTGTTTAACCCAATTGTTGAGTGAATGTTAAAAATACCAAGATTATAGAAGAATCAAAGTTAGTAGACTTGGTTTATTTTAATGGGAATTATCTGCTCTAAAATATAATTACAAAGTATATGTTAAATCCTTGGGCATTATTAGGTTCACCCACCTTGGTCTAGCAGTGCCAAAAGTGTAAGAGATTTTAGTCTTGTGACCGAATCTCAACTCTACTAGGGAGACAAGTGACAAATCCATTTGAAAAGAGTCTGCGAGTTGAAATCTGTAAATTTGTTTTAGATTGGTGAAAATTTTCAAATCTGCAATTTTTTTTTGGTTGCAACAGTATTGATGACATGTTTAAATGACTCTACTAATGGATAAACTAAAAAAAATTATACACCTTAAGTGGCTTTCAGCTATTTGAAGCTAATTCCTCTATAAGGAGGTGACAACTCTAATTAAATAACCTGAAAAATAGATGATAAGAAGCTCTAGATATATAAAGCTATCAGTCAGGAAAGAAAATCAACATCTGCTACAACAATTCCATGTACTTTCATGAATTTCAATGAAAATATTATTATGTTTGAAAGTAGTTTGTAAACGGCTTTAAGGATTAAATGTTCCCTATTAGGTGAAAATATCACAAAGAAAGGGAATTAGTGGTAGTAAAATTTCCATACTTCTTAGTTTATAGAACTGTAATTCTCGTATGTGTGAGAAGTATGCATATTGAAAGACATGTGCTCATTTAAGAGAGATCTTAGTTGTAGTAAAAATTTGTATCTCCTTTAGTTTTAAAATCTCTCATTAGAAAGGAATGTCTATGAGAGTGCACACATTAACATGCACTACTACATAGAGGGGGGTTTTAAGACAATATTTGAGACAATTTTTGAGTGAACTGTCTTAACTTAAGACAAAATAAAACTTGTGTATTGTCTTAAATATTGTCTTTAAGAGAGTATCTTAATAATCTTATATTATTGTCTTAAAAATTTATCTTTAATAAGACAATAAAAAACACCAATATAATTGTCTCTTGAGAGACAAATGTATTTTTGTCTCTATAGAGACTATAACTATAATAAAAAATATAGTCTCTATAGAGACAAATATGTCTTCAATCCCACTTATTGTTTTTCTTAAGACGATAAAATATTCTCATTGGAGAGAATACCACTTTTGTCTCTGTAGAGATGATATAAAACAACGAATTTTAAAAAAATAGCTCACTATTCAGATAAATCAATATTGTTAAATATAAACTACAATATCATTGATTAATTCATGTTAGGGCACAATGGATTTGAACCACCATCCTCAAAGCAGGTGCTCTTCCATTGAGCTAGCACCCTTTAAAGAATAATTTTACCCTTTAGAATCTTGGGTCTCAAAATACCTTTTGGTTTAGTAGTGAGTTTTAAGTCTGAATAATGGCTGAGAAAATATGACCATTGCCAATCATTTTGTGTTTTTGTATTGAACAACTTTTCATTGCCTTGAAAATAAAACAATTATGTGTTTATTAGACATCTTACAATATCTATCTAGCTCTAGCAACACAAAGAGAATGTACAGAAATTTTGAATGATAAATTGAGTTTGTGAATTGACACCTACATGGTCTAATTCTAATCCTCAGTGTGAACCTATTCAATGCAAAATTCTAATCCTCAGTGTGAACGTATCCAATGCAAAACAGGTGTAAGTCATCAATCCGCAAATTCAAAATAAGTTGCAAGAAGAATCACTACTGAAAAACCTTCAAATTGATGGTTAAAACTGATACTAAAGAAATTGGAAACCTAGTGATTTGTGAATCCCTCAGAGAAAAGAGGACTCTCCACCTACCTTTCACACTCCAGTTGGATGAAGCTCCAAGAGCCCAAGGATTTGGGCTATTAAGCCTTTTAGGAATACCAACATGCACACTATCATATGCACTGTATGAGATTGTTGTCCACAAAACAATCGTCGTGGGCAATCCATGATCTGCTCAGAAACTCCTTAACAACCCTGTTTAAAAAAGCAATCTGTTAGTTTCAATTGAGTTGATTAAAATCAAGTCTCATAAAAAACGATTTACTTTTGCCATTACTCTCTCCCTTTGACTGTGTCCTATTACGAAAGGTGTCATCGTTAAAAAACAAAAATCTTCTACAAAAAGATAAAGATGAAAAATCAAGAGTTGAATGTAATATTTGTGGGCAACCCCATTTCAATTCAAATTACAACTTGAAGTAAACTATGCTAAAATAACATATGGCATAAATACAGAGTGATCAAATGAAACTCGAAGATGAATGTCAACCATAGGAGCTGACATAGTAATCACAAGAAAGCAAATGTTTAAATGCAAATACTCCAACAAGAGAAAGTACAGGACGCATAGTTCAGTAGATAAGTGTAAAGAAAGACTAGTTTTCCAAAGGAAAGCACATAACAAATTCAGACCAGCGATACTTTTGACCAGTTGCTTAGGTAGTGTTGTCCAATTTACACTCTTGTGAAAATTGCACACATAAGGTCGGTACATAGAATTTCAAACTTTATCTTTGGTCATATTTGGAATAATTGGTGAACCAATTATTGAACCACAGAAATAATCTTTGTCAAAAACCTTCTTTTTGTAACCATGTTGTCAAATGTCAAAAAGTCTCAAATTTTAGTACTTAAGGATTCAATATGAGGTTATGGCTTTAACTTGTAATAATAATATCATTAAAAGGGGGGATGAAAGCACTTTCCACGTTGCATAGAGTTAAAAGAAAGTGCATCTTGAATTTTGGAGAGAATTAAAAGATTGGTGTTTCACTTTCCTCATTGTTTTCAAGGTTTTCTTTCAGTCTTTTTCAGAGCTCTCTGTTTTTTGCCTTTTCACCATAAATGTGGAGTCTCTTTGTGGGACAAATTTTATGAAGAAGTTCTTGTACAACACGTGGTGATGCCAAAGATCAGTGATCTTCAACAGCATGCACAAATATATGCTTGGAAGCGGCATATTCACTGCAAGTGCAGATACTTTGAGTTATCAAGAAGATTTGCGTTAAGGTCGGGTTTCAAGTCCCTCCTTTTGACATTTCTTCTTTGTTCTGATCTAGATGCATGCATAGATTGATTCGATAACTATCTTTTAGAATGAGATACAGTTTGTAACAAATGCTTCTATTATCATTGGTATGGTTTTCAAGTATTTTGTGAACCCGTGAGGGCTTGTTCTTCTCTGTGTACATATAGAAAGTTGTGCGAAAGACTTTAAAGTCATGTATACAGTTATCTTTAAAATTTTAAATAGTCTCAAGACAACACAAGTGGAGAAGCCTTTATACCTCATTTGTCACAGTGGAATATGAAAAGGACAGCTTTCTCCAGATCTAGGGTTCGGGTAGAAGATAGTGAAATGATAACTCACAGTCATGGAAAAGGGTTTCAAAATCCTAAGTCTAGGACTAAGCCATAAAGATCAAGGACAGATCAGAAAGATCCCTGTCATAGCAAAGAGACACAGTAATGGAGAAAGCTTCAAAGATTCAAGAGCAGTGCATGTGAGCAGCTAGTCTACAGTATAGACGTGTATGAAAGAACAGTCATCAAAGATAGCACTTTCCACAACAGCCATAAAGAGAGCTACCTTTATTTGGGTATGAGAGAATTATTAGTTACAGAGGAAAGAAACCTAGCCCATTATGTGACAGAGAAGAACTCATAAGTGTGAGGGTCTGAGGCATCCTAGTCACGATCATTAGGATGTTAGTAATAGAAAGGGCCTTTCACTGTGTAAAGCAGTGACCTTCATTAAAAGAACAATGATCTTCATCAAAAGAAAAAGGAACCTTGATCAACCCAAAATCACATTGTAAAGAGTAGTGCAAATGATCATCTTGACAGAAAACTACAGTAGCATGTAGCAGTCAAGGCATTGAAAGGCCAAAATCTCAGATGAAGAAAGGAGCCAGTGTAGAATGAGAATACAGTGTGACTGAAGGGGTCACCACCATAGGCAATACATCAATGCACAGCCCTAAGGGTAGTGAATACACAGTCTCCAAAGACAGTATAAAAGCAGACCAAAACAGAGGTCAAAGAGGGTACAGTGCCAACACATAGTGATTTGAATAAGAATAGTGCATTCAAGAACCCAAAAGCAGATCTAGTGACAAATATCATTTGTCACTGTTACAATATTCATTAGAGTCTATAATCTCAGTTAAGGAACAGTCAATGAGGGCAAGCTCATAATGAAAGCATATTGATTATCCAAGATTACAAGGTTTTGGAGCAGCCATCCAAAGACAGTATAAAGGCAGATCAAAGTCACTGTGCCCGGTGACAGTGATATAGTAGCCTACAAGATGGTGAATAAGGGTCTATAACAGTCACCGTCAGACTTGAGGGAGTACCAAGAACACTATTGTAGTCTAAAGACAGTGGCATCAATGGCATGTGATATTGTCAAGCCACAAGGAGAAGCTATACCAGAGACGGTCTAATGATCATCAAAGGCAGGGGCATGCATGCTAAAATCATTGTCAAAGCAAAATTCTAGATTTGCTAAGAGCTACAGCTAATGCGCATTAGAGCAGAGAAAAGATAGTGTCAAAACACATGATTGTAGAAGCAAAGCATTGTTATTATTATAGTGTGGTATCCTAAGCATTATCCAGTAGATCCTTGACAAAGCAATTTTGCTTTGCATACAATGAATTTGGAACTCCAAAAATGCAAAGAGTCTAGAAGATATGTTAAAGTACAGGAAAAGATACCTTCAAATGAGGACAAACAATCTATACAATGCATCAACAGCCTAATGAAAGATAAATACAATACCATGTACTAAGAACAATGATGGCAGAGGTTTATGTAATTAAGGAGAAAGCTCACTACCAAGTATGGATAAAGGAATGGTCATAAGGTTTTAGCAGTGTCAAAGATAGTAAGGACTGTGCCAAACAAAATGACAAGATCACTCTCATATTAGAACAATCAAGAAATGTAAGCAAGAATATCAATGATTAAAGGTTTTAACAAGATAAATTTGAAGAAGCCACAGTAACAGTCCTTGAAGGAGCCATAGATAGTGTGAGATAAATGGAGGGTATGTCATCAATGCCCTTATTGTGGATGTTCAAGATACTTGAACTCAAATGTGCAATATGAGCAACAAAATCCTTTCGAAAGTATTGTTGCAGTGACCAAGTATGAGAACTAGGGTTTTCAGAGCCATCATCAAAGGGTATCAAAGATATTCATGGAGCAGACACACTTAATTCAGTCTATTCCAAAGGACTGCGTGGACATACATTAAGGTCTTAAGGGTTTACAATCATGATGGAACAAGGGTTTAAGCAACAGTCTAAGACAGTACCCTCTGATTTCCATAAGAAAGCAATGATACAAGGGCACATAGACAGTCATGTTTTTAGGGACATCCATGAGGGATTAACAGAGTTGTAGCCCAAGATGGAAAATACACCTTTTCTTCTTATCATTGCAGTGTTTAACCTACCAATAAAGGAGGACGCAGTGGTCTTTTTAACAGTCACATTACCACAAAACCCTATAACAGTGAATGTAGATCCACTTTAGACAACTATAAGGTTGGGTGTAGGGCAAGTTTGAAGCATTCTAAGGGATTGTTGCTATCAAAGAACAGAGCAACAAGGAGGATAATGACAGTTCATAAGACCTCCAGTGCAGCATTGAAAGGGCAGTGATCTTAGATACACAAGAATCCAAATAACTCAGTGAACAGAGCAAATACATCTTAGGGGCATTGAAGTCATGAAGTATATATTACAAGGATTTCTTGAAAGCATATGATTGCAGTCCAGTGATGAGACATACTCTTTATTGCAAGAATAATAGGCTACAGCAGTAGCACTGACTGGCATCCATAGAATAAAGGACAGTCATCAAAGCTAATGCAGGGACAAGAAAATAGTCCTAGATCACAAAGTAGCAAGAGTATCAAGGATATTTCTTCATAAGAGTTTCCAGTCATGGCATTAGGACAGTAAACATAAGAATGTATGTTCATGAATAGGCATTGAATGCCTTCAAAACCACTGTCAAGTCCATTATACTATTTATGTGAAGAAAGCCAGTAACAGAGCAATTATTTACACTCAGACCAATGCAAATCAGTATGACAGAAGCCAAAATTGCATTAATGTGAAAGCATAATCAACAGTCATGAACAGCTTACGCAAACCAATAAGAGATAAGAGGCAAGAAGCAAATGACCAATGGTAATAACTGTCTTCACAAATGTGCATGTGACTGTCACAGTATGACAGTGAGATAGAAAATTTTGCCTTGCAAGGCTAAGAGAAAGGTTGGCAGTGTGTTTGGTGAGAGGAAGAGAAGTGTGGAGACCCTAGGAGGGAGATTTGAGACCACATCAAAAAGAAATGCTTGAAGTGGAGAAGATTGTTCCAAATACCTTGACTGTCTCAGTCATATAGTCATCAAGAGTAGAATTCTCAAAACAAGGTGTTGATTGAATTTCCAAAGGAGAGGCCAAGATGTTTTGATCACCCTTGAAGGAGGTCTAACACATCGAGAACATAGAATTTGAGCGTCCAAGTGGCATTGGTGTGACCTTTTGGACCTATGGTACTGACTGTCATAAGCATAACAGTTGTCTCAGTCCTATTTCGCCAGTCATTTGGTATGTTGCAAAGGAAGTCCAAATGGAGTCTTCAGTTGTCATATTAAAGTGGAAAGCTTGTCTAAGGTTTCCTAATGACAATAAAGCCCTAAGAATGATGAGTCTCTTGTTGTGAATGGTTGCGTACTACCTTTGGGTTCGGGGACTAGTTGAAGTGTTGTTATGCTAACCGATAGATTGATCATGAAGACTCATTGCAAAGTAAAGCCCAACGTCATGTTTTGGACAATGCCCCACCTGATGTTGTAAACCCTTATGGTCCTCTGCATCAAGATCAAAGGCAACCACATTTTTAGATGTCAAATCCTAGCTTGCATTACCCATGGCACGCATTGGAATTCACAGCACAACCCTGCCAGACTCCTTAAAAATTTGTCTCATCTGCCTTGGAACCCACAGCCCCTTACATGACCAACTAGAGAATCTTTTCCATTCCACTTCAACCTTCTGAGTATAGCAGTACATATTGGCCACCATAAGCCCATGGAATTATTTTCTAGACACGACCATATCAAGGGAGTAATTACAAGAAATACAAATAGGATTTGGCCTACACTTGTTCAGTGATTCATGGGCATTTTTTAAGTTACAGGATAATCTCTTGACAAATGATAATAAGTGCCATGCTTTTTGTAAGAACCTACCAAGGGCTCTCAACTCTAACAACAGAGATTTAGTTGAACCTATTGCGTTTTATGTTTTGTACTTTGCAATTTCTAACAACAAGGGCTAGTTTTGAACAAATAGTATGCAAAAAGCAATATTGGAAAGAGCTGGAAATTAATTGAACTTCATAAAAATAGGATTATCAAACCCTTATTACATCCAATTTGCATAAACACCTTCAATAAAGAAATCAGACAAGACCAGGAAGTTTTATTGTCAAATACTTCAAATTTATGAAACCCCTTATTTGTCCTTGCTGCCGTACAGCAGTAAATAATAACAGCAAAAAATTTATCAGTCCAAACCACCCGGAATGGTGAGTTTAGCAGCTCAAACTGAAGCTACCAGCTAGGCATCTCCTTTAGGATTTATTCAGAATTTTCGGACTCCTCCTTCAACAAAATCGTACCCTTTCAAGGAAGAAAGGTACGGCAGATCTGCAGGCCGTACATGCACAAAAAAACCCAGCTCTAAACACACTTATTTCTGCCTCTGCTCTAACTCTGTGGCTGCAATCAATCCTTTGCATAAAATGAATAAAACCCTATCTAATCTGCCCAATCTTGGTTCCTGGATAAAACCAACTGAAAAGCAAAATCAACTGATATTTCACAGCCTCTAATGCTAATGCACAGAAATCCACCGTTTTCCTGTACCAATACTCTCAGATCATCCGCAAGAAGAAACCCCTACTGAAACCCTCAAGCCAAAATCTCCTCATAACAAACTCAATATCAAATCATCACATAATGAAAAGAAGACCTAAAAACTTCTTTTATCTCCTCCTTTAAGGTTTGGCGCAATTCCCAAGAAAAGTATGATTTGGCATTTAAATGATGTTTTAACTTTTAATATTTATTTTTGACTATTGAGGCTTCAAAAATAAATCATTTCGAGTTTAATATTAAAGTGGCCCCATCCGATGAGAAATAGACCCTCACTTAAGTTATAACTTAAAGTGACTTTAAAATATTAAAACATTAAAGTTTGCCACATAAAATTTTAATTAAAGTAATTAAATATTGATATCTCTCCAAGTACTCATCAGAAATGCCTGTCGTCAAAACTGGAGATTGCCAAACAATACTCTGTCACTGCTCATACTGTTCAATCTGAAGATGGAGAATCAGTCTCCAAGAGACCCTCTAACCAACCTCATCAGCCTACGAGGGTCAATGATAGGCCAATACAATCATCACACTTTTCAATATTCGTCAAACTCAAAGATTTGAGGTGGACTACATGGGCTTGTGTTATGGAGGAGCTTTTCATCTTAACATGACCAATAAATGGAAAAATCTAGTTGGTGGAGGAACAAAGAAGAGCTACTGCTTCTTTTTACTCTCATGTTTTTAATCCCTGTTTAGAAAGTGTGACATTCTATATCATTTGCATAGGTAAAGGTGTAAGAGGTTATGAAATCTTGCATGATGACTCACCTAATTAATTACTCAATATTTGTAATCAGCTTTGTGCATCGCCTTTCTTTACCAATTTTCCAGAAATTCAATTGGGTCTCAAAATTAAGCTAAATTATCATAATGGAGGTTTTTCTCTGATGGCAGCTAAATCAACTTATGGTCCTACCAAAAATCAGTTCCAGTAGTGCTAGAGTGTTCTGGTCTCTAATTAGTTGGCTTTCAATATTTAATATTTATATTAAGTCATGGGTACAATTTTCATCTTCAAAGTTGGAGTAAATACTATAAGTGAATGCATCACCCATCTTATTGTGTGTTGCGGTTAAGCTTCAAATTCTAAAACTGAAACAGAATCTTAAAAATATCGTAAAACAGATGTTGAAATAAATCCAAATATACATAACATGCAACCATATTGTGTATTTTCAATTACTGATTGCATTATGTAGTTCAAAGCATGCATTGGAGAAAGCAGATTTTCAACACCTTATTGATTTATTGATTGATTGATTTTGTGTGAAACATGCCTTAATTGATTTACTAGTATTCCAATAACTCGTTGACTGACCTGTCTGTGTTGATAAGCTGGTGTATCTTTCTTGTTTTCATAAGCTGAATAGCCAACACAAGCATACTTAAAATCTTCCAAGCTCCGTCCCTCATTTGAAACCTCTATATCAGACCCTAATTCAACATAGTTTGGTACCGTTCATTCAACATTTAAAATAGTAAGCATATTTCGCCAATGTTTTTGCTCTTCTTACCTATTAACTTCAATATATAAATTACATATATTGAATGTGTAATGGACGAAGACCTAATTGGAGAGGCATAAAAAGAACTCTGGAAAGAAATTCCAAACATGCAAGCAGCAAGGAAACAGAGAAAATGTATGGTAAATCAGAAAAAAATAGTACACAGAAAAATAAATGAGAAATGGTACGAAGACCAAAAGAGAACTTATAAGGCTTATCTCCCTTAAAGTGCATATCATGCACTATCTACTTGAAAAGGCTTTGGATCTTCCACAACGTTACCAGAGACACCAGAGCTTACAATTTTTTAACCAAAGATTAATTGAAACTTCTGTCATCATAATTAAAGATCCTGCTGCAAATCTGTCTTTAGGCACTACATCAAGCAGTTGTCTATTCATTCATTTAAAATTAAAAAACATTAAGACAAACTAGAATCCATGAGTAATTTTGTGTAAGCTCTAAACTACATGCATGAATACAAATTCAAGAAACTCGTGATCAAACTAAACAGACAAATTTTACTTTCTCTTTGTTCAATTTCAAGACTGCATCCTGTCAATCACCACATATACAGGGTGAGTTGGCGTAATATGAAAGCACATGTACACCATAGTGGAGGTCAAATGTTTGAATCCATAAGGTGGTGGAGTTTTACAATTTAGTATACAAAAATACAAAGGTAAATAGAGATAAAAATAGAGTTATCGAATGTTGGCATGATGAGGCCTAATACATTGACTTGGTGTCTCACTTGGCAGTGATGTAACCAAACTGCCTTCATCAGTCATTCCTATTTAATGCCTGTATTTTAGAATATATACCCAGATTGTTTTGCCTCAAGCAATTTGATTGTCAGCTAATATTTTTCCAACAACATTTCAAACTATATGTTGACCTACAAGAAATGTGAAACTTTGCATTATTATTCTGCCATGCTAGCTTTGTTTTAAGGCGTGTCCTTAGATTGAAGCTTACATATTTCCATTTCCTTGCATTGTGTTGCTTATAACTTCTTAATACTGCTTCTTTTGCAACAACCAAATTCTGAAAATAGACAAATTTTGATACTACATTATTATTTTCTTGTTGGATCTTTAGCATGGGAGAATCGCCATTGTAGAATGCCATCATAGAGCCTCACAGTAATGATATTTATCTGATTACAGGAAAATAAGATAACAACCGAAATTAAGAATAGAATTTCCATGTAAAGGACAAGATCAGCAGGAATCCAATTGTATTGTTCAGTCTGCTACAAATATTTTTTTTGCTTTTCCCAGCCCAACAAATATCTAGCAAGACCATTCTCTTTCCTAGATAAGAATAACTAACCAAATCAGTAATACAGTACTTTACCTAGTCTAAAAGCTAAGAGAGATGTTATAAAAGCAGCAGAAAGTGATATCAAAATTCAAACCTTGGATATAATTTCTTTAATTCATACTTAATCCCTTGTTTCATTATCACATAGCTAAGAGAGATGTTATAAAAGCAGCAGAAAGTGATATCAAAATTCAAACCTTGGATATAATTTCTTTAATTCATACTTAATCCCTTGTTTCATTATCACATAGGGCCCTCTATTTTGTATTTCATTGATTGAGGCTCTTCAACGTTATAACCGCTTTAGCAAATGTTGAGTTTTGAAAATTGATAATATATGTGAGGTAGGAATCTAACAATTTTTTCCCAATTAAGAGGTTACGGAGCTCAACCAACTGGTCAAGAGGTAAGCTATGTACAGTTTTTGCAAACTATTCAATTGTATTTTTGCAAAGCAAAAACCAAGGGTCCATAATTAAATAACCAATGTGGGATGTTAGGGTGCTTGACCAATAGGTCAAGATATGAGTGATATTTTTTCACAAACCAATCAATAGCATTTTTATGGAGTAAAAATTGAGATAGAAAATGCAGGATGGAATTAGAATGCCATCTTGGAAAGCTTCAGAACCTTGACAGATTCTTTAGGAATGACTCCCGCAAATGGGCCTCTGTTTCTCAGCATTCAAATTATCACATACACACTGCACCACGATCTCCTTCTTTGCTTCCAAACTATGAATAGAATTGTTCTCCTTCCCTTGCTGGATGCACCTGAAAGACCTTGAAGAATGACTTAAAGCAGCAAGCATGTTCCCACTTTCCTTCCTTCCTCATCCATGGAAAATTTGACATACTTTGATTGTTAAATATTAAATTTTTGGGCATAAGAAAGCCAGAACGCATCCTACATCATTGTTTTAGTATACATGATCAGTCATTCTTGAGTTCAGGACTATTTTCAGGATATATGTTCAGGATCCAATTGTCAATTTTGATTGCCTTCCAATAAATGGTACCATGGGTGCACAATGCAACTCTGTTTCAGTTCAAGAATCACCCAGTTTATTGAGCAAATAATATGAGAGAACTTTCAAGATTCTAATGCACCTCTATTTCATATCATCTGTTGATGATCTCTCTTTATATCTCATCCTCAAAGGTTTGGCCTCTCCCTTCTCCCAAATCCAATTGAAAAAGAGGCACGCTGAATGATGTATGTGTGTGCAGTGGAAAAAAGCCTAAATTTGCAAACTTATCACTCATAAGTCATAATCCTTTTACTGCTTGTGATTATTCAAGCGCTGAAATTTTGCCAGACTAGCTAGTTGTGACCATTAATGTTAACTTGTGTTTCATTCTAATTTCACACATCAGTGCAAAATGTATGGCTGCTTATATAAACTCCTCACTGTTTTTTTCAAAGCACCGTTCAAAAAGCAATCAATAACCTTTTTAAGGAATCATTTCAAAGCATATAACATTCTGGAATTTTCATTGCAATACAATTTTGCAAGCGGAACTACAAGATAGAGTTTTACAACATACAAAATAAAGAATTAAGAACCAAATTGAATGTAATTTATTGTATATCCGTAAAGTGGGAAAAGTGATGAACATACACATACTTATCTGAATAGTGTCGTTGTACAAATGCAATCAAAAACATTTTCTTCAGAATACTCCAAAACCCTCTAATTAAGCAGAAATTTTCAGACAGATAAATTTCTAAAGAGAACTATAAAAAACAATTTCAACAGCATTTGCAATAAAAATGCCTTTCTGAAAAGGCTCGACACTCAAAAAGTAGTCTAAACACATCAAATAGGAGGAGTTAAAGCAGTAAAGTACCAGGAGTATCATAAGGGAGTCCTAAATTCAGACCCCGGTAAACACCATAAAGTTTTAATACAGAGAATATAGCATCCAAGTCCCTGGTCCAATCGCAAGGGCAAATGATAGAGTTAAAATTGAATTATATCACATCCAAATTGGGGTAAAGATTTAATATTGGAATACATATCACATCAACTTGCTGGTTCAAATCCCTTGGATACATGATGTAGCGTTAAAATTGGATAAAATTCCACATCCAACTTGGATAAAATACCACGTCTAGATGCAGCCTATACAACACAAAGGAAACTTACCAAAATATTTTTAAAGTGATAGGAACCTAAACAACCTAGAAAGTCTAACCCAGAAGTTTAGTGCAAATTTAATCTGACCGAAAAACTTTAATCCAACCAAAGTGATTGAAAAATGAATAAATTAAAATTTAGAACCTTCATATTTTTATATATCTCCGTAAGAGACCACTTCCCAAAGAAAATCACAGAAAAATCCTCCAGAATGTCTTAAAGACCCCCAACGGTGATACAAAAAATACTTACACAGTTTTCCAGCATAGGCATTTCCTATTTCTATAACATCTAAAAGATGCAAATTCATTGCAATTTCCTGTAACCATAGACATTTAAAGTCCGCCAAAATTCATGAGAGAAGTTGGAACCAAAAAATAAGATGAGGGATAAAACCTAACCTAATTTGGGAATATTTGCAGGATAAACATGAATTGGCGTACCTTGTTGTAAAGCCCTGTTGAATCCAACGCAGAGAGGGTTGCGGTTTTGATCTTCAACTACGAGGAATAAATACAAGCAACCATTGCAAGACTTGGCCTTATTAGTGTTTTTGTTCGATCCCCCTTCATTTGTACTGCTGTTATCTTCTTTGCTTATTTCGAATCCTCATTCTTCGCCCATGGGGTTTCGAACCCTCCACCTCCCTAGGCATATATTACCACTACTGTAATCTGAAATAACAGAGACCACGGCACGCATTGGAACTCACAGCACAACCCTGCCGGCCAATGAGTAGCGCTCATGAGTGTGAGAAGCCATTGCAAGGTACAGCCAAAGGCACGACCATGCCGGAAATATTCAATGCAGGAGCAAAGCTTAAACTAGCCATGGGTTGAAATTCCCTAAACACAAAAAAAGGAGGGGGAAATTTCCTAAAAAATTACCAATTTTTTTCTGCACAGCCATAGTCAGGGCAAAATTAGTACCTTCTCGAGTCCTACAGGATGGCTGCCCCTTCCTTCACAAATCGGTCTCTCCCATTGATTCTCGGTTGACTCTTGCCGCTCTCTGAAGGAGCCCTCGAATATCGAAGGAGCGTAATCCTTCCCACTATTGAAAACTGCATGCCGAAAATGATGCCACGAGTTGAGCGAGAGGAAATGAAATGTTTTAGTTTTATTCTCTTAATTTGAGACAATTAAATTTTGTCTTAAATTAATGTCTTAAACACCTCCCTTCTGTAGTAGTGATGTATCAACAATATGTGAATCCCACTCTGGTCCCTAGTGCAACCATGGTTTGTAATCAACTCCAACCATGCAATCAAAGGAGTTTCAACATAGGAAGATATAAAGCTCTTAGTGCTGCTGGAATATTTTGTTTTCCAAACCCTATGCTAGTTGAGATCAAAGACAAGATTCCAAAGTATGGTGGTACATAGTTTGAATCAACAAATAATAACATACAATAATTTACTAATCTAATCGATGATAATGAAATGGATCATGAGTTCATGCATTCATGAGCAAGGGGATGATTGTTAGATCGACAACCATGTTCAATTTATTCTTGGGATGAGTCCATATCAGCTTTTAATGAGCAGTTAGGTGAAAGAGTTTTTAAATTTGCAATGATTAGTGATTTTATGAACATCCAAGTTGAAGAAGATGAATTGGTTCTAGCCTTCAACTTCTAATTCATGAAGATGCTAAAGAGAATTCTTGACAACATTAAACCTCATGATGCATTGGCACTATTCATTTACTTCGGTGCATTTGATAGAAAGATGAGCTATAGGTTGAGAAGTGAGAGTCCAAAAAAATTGCATGAAGCATATGAGATAGCCATGGATATTGAAAAGGTTGCCAAATACAAAATGAGTATTTGAGTCAAGCCTAAGAAAAGACATCCATATGTAAATAAACAATGTAATTTAGAGGTAAATAATGGAATTCCAAACATTTAGCAGCTTGTTGCTCTAGCTTGTAATTCATTCCATTATGATGGCCATGTATCTCATGAGGCAAAATTTGAGCCAAGATATGAGAAACTGTATATGACTTAAATAAATATGTTTCAACCCATATCCATACCTCGTGTACTTACCCAGAGTTATGCATACAATCAACCACATAGTGTGTGTACACCTAAAACTAATATTGCAAGTGGTTGTGAGCTTCTTATCCCAATTCAAGAACCACTCAAAATTAGGCATGTGAGCATCTAGGTAATGGGTATACACACATGAATGATAATCCAAGTCAATATGAGCCTACCATCTCAAGTCAAGTAACACTTATTAAGGATAATAAGATTGAACCTTAGATTTCCTATCAGTAGTATGCAAGTGACATTGACTCCACAACATATATTCAAACCTTAATTGATAATGTGATAGGGGTATATTCATTTAATGAAGTTATTGCATTAAAAAAGGTTCAGGGGAAACATTGTGATGAGAATGATTCAAGCAAGGTATTCAAGGATGTTGATGTTGATGATATGATACATTCATTTCCAAGCAGAAAAGAAGCAAATAATATTGGTCATGTGCATGCAAATACTAATAACTTTGCTAATGATGACTCATGTACTTGCGCTTATTCTAATGTGACTTCCTTTGATGACTACAATCATATTATTTATTGTTTTAACGACCACAATAGTATTTATGGATCATATTTAGAGTCTCTATCAGCATATGAAATTGATGGTGACTTTGGTAATATTGATGGTCTTACTAATGAAGACAGTAAAATTATTGAATCCCCTCATCCTCTTTCTATGTATAGAGATGATTGTGTTGGTTATGAATTTGTTACTTAAAGTGATAACATAATAAAATTAAATAGAATGGATGGGTTCCAAGATGAGGTTGCACATGAAATGAGTGATCATATATTGTGATAAGCCAATGGACATGGTATGTATAGTTGGAAGTGACTTTCAAGGGTTCCCAAATTCATTGTATGATGAGACAATAAAGGTGAATAATCCCATATCTTTCCATGTTGTGCTTGAAAATGAATTTCATATGATATCAAACCCATTATACGATGAGATAGAAGCATTTTCAAAGGATTTCTCAATATTGCATCAACTTATGAAATAGATATTGAATCATATGCTCCAAGTGAATGTGGTGTCGATTCGCATGTTGTTGATGTTATATACTCTTTATCAAATGACCCACTCATGCATCATGATGTTTGCATTGATCAAGTTAGGGTGTTACCCTTAATGGAAGATGTTGAAGAAATAGGAATTATTTAAGATCAGTTTACCTCATATTTAATTGATGCGACAAAAATTCAAACATTTGTATTACAAGGTCAGAAGATGGGACAAGCAGTGACAAGGATTGTCAATGTTTTTCAATTGACACCAATAATATTTATGAGATGGATGTAAATAGTTATACAAATGAGGATATAAGATTATTTTAACTTCCTGACAAAAATGGTGATGAATCTAAAAAAATAATTGTTGATGAGAATTCAGATATTCATGTTTACATGAAAAAAACTAAGGACATGTATGGAGTTCATTACAATAATAGTCATGGTCAGAAGAATACTTGTGTTGATTTTAATAATGGAGTCCTTTTAGATTTGTATGAGTTTTCTTTTGAAAACTTTTCTATGAACATGGGAAAGGATTTGAGAGAAGAACCAAGTATGTTGTTGAATAAGGTTGGGTGCCATGACATTAGGAAAGAGGTGATGTACGAAAGTTTTTGTTTTTTTGATCACCTTAATACCCATTTCGTGAATCATGTGTGTAAAATTGACAATGAAAGTTGTTACATTAAATATGAGTATGTATCATTTGTTGAGTATAGAAAGTATGTGTTGTTTCATGATAAATGCTTTTAGTTTTTGCATGGGTGTATAGTGCATACTAATAGAGGTGACATTGGCAATGGTATGTTTTGAAGAAGGGTTGGTAATTTCAGTAGTAATGAGCATAGCTAGGAAGATGACAATGATGTTTTAAGATTGGTCAAAATGCAATTAGATGGAAACTATATCTTTGATATTGGTAAGTACTACTTTTACATTTTTTGGTGGCTTGGGGCCACCCATTGAAGCTTGAAATATGATTTTCAAAATAAAGCATATAGTGGTTAAGAAGCCCAATGAAGTAGGCAGTAGGTTTTCTTTTACCAAAGATTTGAATTCTTCCCATGCTTGCAAGGGGCGTGCATCCCTAACCAAGAGCCATTATTGGGACCTTCAAAATTTAGCAAAATTTGAAGGGCCCATGATGAGGAAATTGATTGCAACAATTATTAGAACCCCTACAAATTTCTCTCAAGTAGCTTGTTTTGGAGGTGAAAAACTTCAAATCCTTAGGTATTTCATAAGTAATCACTTTGGAATCTTGTTTACCTATTATTAGAGAGTGTCCATGTTTGCTTCAAACTTACCAGAAACAGATTTGATGAGTTTTTGAGGTACCTATTTTGGGGGTTCTCAAAGGGTTTGTTATCTGCACATTACTAAATTTGCCAAAGTAGCCATTTTTCAGAGAGTAACATTTTTCTACTAGTTGATTGTCATTGCAAAAGGATTGGTGCTTACAATTTGTAGTGTCCACCCTTGATTTGACCTATTTTGACTAGATTTGACTTTTATATTATACTTGATAGACTTATTTAGACTATATTTGATGATTTGGATGATGATTACTCATGTGCTTCAGTTACTTATTATTGATGTCAGACACTATTGGACATATGTTGTTTTGATGATCTATATGGATGTTGGTACTATCATGATTGATCATGTGATTTGATGATATATGTACTTGATGGATTTTATATGCTCACTATGTGATGGATTATCGATAGATTTGATTTACCATGGTTGTGATGATGATTATGATTACACTAACCCTCCTTCATGATTACATTTGATGAGATGTTTATGAGATGTGTTTGTCTATTGTTTGACTGTCTCCATGATAGAGATGATTCCACATCACTCATTGCGAGCGGGATGTGTCGTCACGATTCTCTATCACTCACTTGTTCTATATATGTATATGTATATGTGGTATTGTCGTTTTGTGGTTGCAAGACTTTGCAGGTACCAGACATCGACTCCACCTGGCTTCACAGGTCTGAGCGTGTCTTTAGTTCCAATGGCTTATGTGGTTCAGAGATGGCATGAGTTCCCCTCACATACTCTAGGTCTAAGTTGTTCACCATGAGTAGTCAGCGTCTTGGCCTAATTCGCCATGTCAGTTA
This sequence comes from Cryptomeria japonica, assembly GCF_030272615.1. Taxonomy (NCBI): domain Eukaryota; kingdom Viridiplantae; phylum Streptophyta; class Pinopsida; order Cupressales; family Cupressaceae; genus Cryptomeria; species Cryptomeria japonica. Next base: position 221,211,185 of record NC_081413.1, read on the forward strand.
GTAAGGTTGGTCTTCTTGGTATTGTGAGTTCGGTTTATGTCGGTTTATTTACTTGATTATGTTAGAGTAACTATGTGGCTCTTGATGTGTGGTTTTATATTTAGTAATGTTTATTTTAATGTATTTAATTTATTAGTTTTGAACATTTAATTATTTGGCATTTATATTTATTTGATAATTAAAGTTTATTGATTTTATGATTATTTAATATTTGATAAGCCTTATTGTTGTTTACTATTTATTTCATATTTATGATTTAATCTTTAATGGTATTTGATTGTTTAATTATTTATTTGATTTTCTATGGTTTAGTATTTATTTGATATCTTATATTTATTTGGTTCTTTATTTTATTTTATTAGCTTTTGGTTTATTTAATTTTAATCCCCATTTGGATTATTTATTTATAGCTTATGTTTATTTGATAGTTTGACTTTTATTTCCTAAGTGGGGTGTATGAACACATTAAATTAAAATAATAATAAAGCATTCCCACTTTGCTGGATAAGTATATTTTATATTTACTATACCTACCCTTTACTCTCATTGGTTAAACTCAAAATGGGAGAATAAATTATAATATATGGAGGGTTGGTAAAATATATTTTAAAATGAAATATTTTGATTGGTCGAGATTGAGGCTAGGGTTTTTGGTTATTGTTGCTTTTTATTTTCTTTCCCGTGATAGTTTTAGGGTTGGCTATTCTCTAGAATTTTTTCCACCAAGCATTCTTCCCTGGCTTTCGATTTCTTTTACTCTTGGTTTTGGCTGGAGCTTGGTTGGATTTTGGTTTGGCTTTGTGGGAGCTCTTCTTCAGCTTCAATCCATCACTTTAGGTTGTAGGTTGGAGTTCTTTTACTTTTTCATTTTGATTTTAATGATTTCTCTGTTGGAAATTGACACTCAATTGGTTGGTTTCACTATGTTGTCGTTGATGGCAACATGACAATTTATTTTGGCTTCATATTTTGGGTTAATTGTGTACTAGCAGGCACTTCACAGACACTACACCGGCACTGGCACCAACACCGGCAGGTTGAAAGGAATTCTTTGGTTACCGGTAATGCAGGGCAAGATGGTTTAGAATCAGGTTATCAGTATTGGAGGCCGACATCTTTTCGATCTAGCATCGACAATGGTTTTTTGATATTCATGTATTTATGTTATCAAGACGACATGTATATTGTCATTGTAAATATCTTTGTAAGCTGACATAAGGCATGATAAATTGTAAAGGGTATATAGGTCAGTTGACTAGATCATTTTGACATATCATGTGAATATGTATTAGGAAGGAAATAGTGAAGGAGATGCGAAATATATGAGAGAGATCATGTAAGTGAGGATATTTATGTAAGGGGTATTCTGGTAAAGGGTTTAGGGTTTTGGACTGGAACAGACAAAGCTTAATTGAAACTGTATTCAAGCATAGAAGATGTTATCTTTGCAGTTCAATCATTTCTCCAGATTGTAGTCTGGATTTGTATGTAGTCAGTGAGGCTCCTTTTGTGATTGAGCAGTGTGCTCTAGGCTGTAAACTTTCTTACAAGTGTAGGCCCCTATATTTTGTAATATCTCTTCATATGGCCAGTGGATTGATATTGTGGGTCACAAATCCCACCATGGTTTTTCCTCTTTGAGGTTTTCCACGTATAACTCTCTATGTTATGGTATTCATTTATGTGATTGGCTTATTGGTTGCTTTACTTCTTTCAATTTTATATGTACCAGTGTTACTAGTTGGTGTATACATGTTTTAATAAGGTTAAAATTGATCATTCCGGTAGAACATTGATTCACCCCCTATTAGTGTTCTTGGATTCCAACAATTGGTATCAGAGCCTTGTGCCTCAAAGGAAGTTTAACAGCTTGAGGAAGATCATGAATCTGGAATCCATAGATATGAGTTTGGAGAAGCAACTTGAGGTGGCACTTGAAGATTATGATGCTAAAAGGATGAAGAACTTAAAACTACAAGATGAATTGAATTCCTTAGAATTCATTCTTGTCCTACAGGAGAGGTTGTCATCTATTCAAGATAGGAGGAAGGAACTTTTACAAAATAAGGATGATGAAGAGAAAGATGCACTTAAGGAACAGTGTCAGAAGCTGAGTCAAGAGAACATGGTTATGAGAAATGAAATGCAAGCTATAACTATGAGGATGTCTAAAGAGATTGAAGACCGAAAGAAAAAGGAATAAAATCTTGTTGTATCTTTGAAGAACAAATTTGAAGAATGTGGTAGGTTGGTTCATGAGAATGATATGTTGAGAACTGATTTAGTACAATCCCAGAGTAATGAACAAGAGCTTGAGAGACAAATGATATTTCTGAGAGATGATCTGACTATTGCAAGTGCGTATAAAGAAAAATTCAAGATTAGTTCAACACAACTAGATGAGTTATTGAAGAGACAAAGGCAGAATGGTGATTCCAATGGACTTAGATTTGAACAAGGACAGAGTTCCAGTACTACAAATGAAGATCAAAACCATAAGGCACCGGTAAGGCAATTTAATGCTTATAAATTTAATGGTAGATGCTTTGTTTGTAATAAATTTGGTCACATGGCTAGGCAATGTAGAAATAGAGAAAATCAGAACCCTGATTCTGCTCCCGGTCAATGTTCTAAATGTAATAAGTATGGTCATAAGATAGAAGATTGCAGAATGAATGTAAAATATTATGCATGTGGAAAATTTGGACATATGGCTAATCAGTGCAGGTCAAGCAATTATACCGGTTTTAGCAAAGTAATTCAAAAGAACAATGTTACATGTTATGCACGTAGTAAGGTTGGACATATTGCTAAATTCTGTAGAAGCAGAAATCCATCGGTTGGTAATGGAGGATCAAATGAGAAAGGGAAAGAAAAGGTTAATGAAATTCGGCAAGATCATACCCAAAGATGGGTTGGGAAGTCTGAAGATCAATTTGTAGATGGTAATGCTCTGGTTACTTATCAGATAGAGGAGGTTGCTCCTGCACTGACAGGTAGCTCAACCGGTAACTAAGGCAGATGCCTTAGGGGTAGGCAAAATTCATGAAGATGTTGTCCTGGAGAAAGGCGGGAAGATAAAAGAACTAAAAGTATTCATTGAGCCTATTGCAACAAAATATGCATCTGAAGATGACACACCCATGGCATTCAAAAGGGTAATAAGGAAGAAAAATGAAGAAACTAAGGTAGAGGCTAAAAAGCAACCGGTTAAAAAAGTTACTATCAGGGTACCAGCACGGAAGAAAGCACCAAAAGTAACACCTTCAGCCCCATCCGGTATTGGAAAGAGAAAGAAGAAGGATGACATTGATCTAGCAATTGAATCTGGTAATGTAATTGTAGTCACACAAATCTATCCAACTTAATTAAATGAATATTTGCTATTTATTTGATTAAAAATCCACTAGCCATCAGTTAATTAAATTAATATTTAATTAATTCATCTTCAAAATATTCTCCCATTAATTAAATAAATTATTCAATTTATTTTAATTAATTCATTGAATCAAATTCCAATCAATTAAATGAATAAATCCTATTTATTTCATTTAACCCCTTTTCCTCTTTTAAATAAATTAAATAAAACATTTATTTAAATCATTTATCCCCCACCCCCACTTGCATTTTCCTACAAATGCAACTTGCACCTATTTATTGAAATAAATTAATTTTATTTTAATTAAAATCCTATTTTCCCTCACCCACCAAACCCACTTGCAATCCTAACCCCCTTCTAGATTCTTCTAAACCCTTCCTAATTAACCTAATTCATCCCCTAATTATTGTCACATTCCTAAGCAACTTGGAGTCACTTCTCAAAGACTCCAAAGTCTTTGAAAAGCAATTAATGCTTTGTGTGTTCAACAAATTTAACCTTCAAAAGTCTTCCAAACCACTAATGGCTCTTACATGACCATTTATGGTTAATTCAACTTGCACTCATGCGTCTCCTCAAGCATTTATTACTTTGACCATGGTTATCCCTTTTACCCTTGTACAAGAGTTTATCCATTGGATAAAAGCTTTATTCTTTGAATAAAGAATTTATTCACTCAACCCAACCTTGACCTTAACCCCCAAGTTGACTCCTAGGTCATGTCAAGCATTTAATGTTTATTCCCTCTCCTCTCAACCTATCTCATATTGACACTTGTCATCCTGGGATTGGGTTGAAAGCCCTCACATGGATTGAATGTCATTCAATCCTGACCCTTGTTGAGATTACTCAATCTCAACCATCCATTGCTCCATTTTTCCTATAAACAGAGCCCATTTCTTCATAATCCAGATCCTGAAAACTTGTATGCATTTAATCTATAGGCATTTCTAGAGAGAATTTAGCATAAATCACTAATATCTTGTCATTTTGGTTTAAAATAAATCATTTTAGTATCAATAGCATCTAGTATTAGCTTTTTATTCACATTTAGAGCAAATACTTCAATCTCAAACCTCCATAAGCATCCATAGTGCAAAAAGTTGTTGAGAGCTACACTAGTTTGGAACTTAGAGAGGAGAGGAACAAAGGAGAAGGAGCTAAGAGCATGGTAGAAGGCATTTGGAGATGTCTTCTTGCATTTACATTCATAGTTAAATGATTTTACTTTGTTTTTTGTGTCTCTTTTGATATGCCTGCTTAGATTAGTCTTTGATTGAATAACACTAACCTTGACACTTGTTTCTTGTGTTTTTGTGTGTTAAATGACCATAGGTTTTAGTCTAACACTTGCCCTTTTTTCAGAGCATCATTTGGTGAACCCGACGTGAATCCAAACACCTGAAAAAAATAATTTTTTTTTATAACTAACATGTTTGAATGTTGAACTTGACACACAAGTTGCGCTTTAGCGCTTTTGATTGCATTGTAGCGCTATTGCAACTTGTTATTCTAGCGCTATTGTTCTTACAATAGCACTATTGTATCAAGTTTGGCGCTATTGACCTTGTTTTAGCGCTTTTAAACTTGTTTTAGCACTTTTAAAATTGTTCTGGCGCTTTTGCGTTTGCTGTCAAGTTTTTCTTTTAGCATTGTTGTCTTTGTATTAGCGTGTTTGTGTTAAATAACGCTTCTGTTTAAACACAGAGTAGCGCTATTGTAACAGAACGTTGTAAAAAAGACCCTGTAACCGAAAAAGTAAAATTTCTTAGGCTTGTAGAAGCCCACCATAGGTTCGGTTTTTACTAACTGTTTGCTTTTTGTGTAGGTCTAAAACTAACTTCCTTAAAAATCAAAAACTTATTTTTGGTGTTTTAAAATTGAACAAAAGCAATTTTCCCTTTTCTTGCAAGTTAGGATAAATTTATTTTTGGTGCTTTAAAATTGGACAAAAACAACTTTCATTTCCTTGCAAGTTAGGATCATTTGTTTTTAGTGCTTTAAAATTGAACAACACAAATTTGCTTTCTTGCAAGTTAGGATACACACGTTATTTGGTGCTTAAAACAAAACAAGACAAATTTCTTTCTTGCATCAAGCTAAAATTCACACTTCCATTTTGGTGCAAATAAAATTCACAATCAACTTGTTTCAATTTTTGCAAAGCGGTTTACTTCATGCATACGTGCTTCAAATTAAGTTGACCAGGATTTTCAAAGTTTTAGTTTACTCAAACCTTTGCATTTGAAGTTAAAAAGAACACCATGATTGTTGGAGCAACATCTCCAAATAGTTAAACTCACATTGTGATGACAAGTTAAAAAGAACAAGTGAATTTCGTGTTTGGCACACTTGTGCAAAAGAGTTGGTCGAGTGGTCCTACTTCTAACACACACTATCCTCTCCCTTGGCTCTCGTGTAACCAGGTGCAAGAGAAAAGTGTTAGTAACACTCAAATTTTATCTTTTTAAGAGAGGTCTGCCAAGGGATCGACACTCTTGGGAATGACCTCACGCGGTAAATCCTTCGAGCCGCTATAGAAATCAGGTGAGAGCGAAAGTTGTAGCCTTAGGTATAGCTATTCCTACAGTGTAACTCGCTGAAAGGACAAATGGGCCCTACCACAAGTTACAAGGCTCTTAAGTGAGTCACTGCAGAATGAACTTATGTCTAAAAACATTGAACATTACTAAACACCTTTAAGTAGTAGCTCACTCGTTCTATTGATTGAGGATATTTGTGATATAATTTAATGCAAGAGCATAGATGGTTTTGCTCCCAAGATACTCACCATATATATTTCCTTGAGTAGAAACATAGCTTTTTGAAAAGTCACTTGTGGCTTGATGAAAGTGGTGACTCCCCCATCATAGGGATCATCTATTTGTTATGCTCGTGCAAGACTTAGTATATCACATCTTTACCTGCCACGACAGGATTCATAATGTATGTAGTACCAAAGTCGAAGAAATATCAAGATGTGGGCTAAATTTATCACAACTGGCCATTTGACCTTAGGGATAAAAAGTGTTTGAAGTGTCTTCGTTTTTAGTCAAGACCAGTGCAAATTGAGTCGACTTCAAGCTTTTGGAAATACATCTTAAAATACATCTAAAGGAAAAGGGTCATAAAAAGTCCAAGGATTGGGTTGATCTAGACCCATACTCATTTGTGCCTTTTGAGGCAACATTCTTGTGTTTGTGTGCTTGCTTTGTTTTCTTGTCAAAGAAACATCAAAAACTAGTTCCAAAAACAAAGTGATTCATCCAACATAAACATTTTCAAAATACTAGCAAAAGATCAAAAACAAAGAGCAAGAGTATCAAATTTTATGACCATTCTTCATATCTTGAGAAAGAAGAATATTCATCAACATGTCAACTTAAAAAGAAGACCATTAAGCTCAAAGGCTTTAATCAAAAGGAGGAAATTCTTCTATCTTAATAGACAAATCTTTGTCTCTCATAGAGCTTTCTTGCGTCACATGCGTCTTTATATTCAAGGAAAATCAAACGAATTTGATCAAGAGTCATTGAATCGTAGAGCTTTTATGCAATATAGAGCTTTGAGTTATCACAAAAACAAAGGAGGTAAGATCAATCCTGCCTTCTTTCCCTACATTTGTATCACCTATAACTCAGTTAGGGAAGAACCCCCAACCCCTGAACAAGAAGATGAAGAGTTTGTTCCTTTTGTTACACAAAGTTTCTATTGAAGTTAAACATTTCATCCATCATCCCATTCACACATCATCTCATTCATTTCAACTTTAAAAACACCAAGAGGTTTTTATCCTAAGTTATCTTTAGATATTGCTTGAATCAAACACAATTCATCACTTTTAGAGTGTCTCGACATCTAGGATAAACTCATCCTAAAGAGGCATTTCTACGCGGGTTAAAACTAGTCTTTGAGTGAATCCTCTCATTACTAGGTAGTTGAAACTGTAACACATCTCAGATTCCTCTAAACCTTATCACACCAAACTTTGTCAATCAAACACAACAAGCAATTCAAGAAAGAACTTTGGTAATATCTACCTTTAGTGCTAGAAATTCATATGCAAAAAACTCCACCAAACATAAATCTCTCATTTCATCAACAACTCATCATCATTTTCACTCAACTTCAACAAAAACTTATAAACAAAATGGCTCCTACCCAAACACGGTCAAGGCAACAAGAAATGGAAATTGAGGAAGAAGAGGAGGAAAACATCAATGAATTCCAAGAAGCTCTTGGAGGAAACATGAATGAAGAAAATCCAAGTACTCCTACTCATGCGGCAATAGAAAGGGCACAACACAACCCTCTCTTTAATAGACTTTTTGATGAAATACTCAAGAGCAATGTTGATGATCACTTCTTGAGACTTGCTCAAGAGGGAGTCAAACTACCCTCAGACTTTGATGTTGAACAACTACGACAAGCATCAAAACACCAAAGTCGTAATAAGGATGAAAGAAGACGAGATCCCATAAGATATAACCTTCATCAAGGTAATCCACCACTTCTTCCTCCTCCTCCTAATGATATAGACATGTTGCGGCAACAAGTCGAAAAGCTTGCCCAACAACTTCGTAGTGGTGTGAAAACAAACCAATTTTCACTTGATGAAATTTGTCCCTATCCCTTTGATAGGAATCTTCATATGCCACCTTTTCCACGAGGGTTCGAAACACCCAAGTTTGAAAAGTATAGAGGAAAAGGAGATCCTCGTGATCATGTTCGAGAATTCCATTCAGCATGCCTAGAAGTGGCATACGAGGATACATACCTAATGTGACTCTTTCCCCAAAGTTTGGGAGGAACAACCACATCATGGTTTTCCCGGTTACCAAGTGGCATTAGGACTTTTGAGGAACTAATCCAGAAGTTCCTATCGCATCACTCACACAACATTGCAAGGGATGTCACAATGACAGATCCGTGTAACACTAAACAAAAACCAGGTGAACTATTCTCAGTCTTTCTGCAACGATGGCGTCAAATGTCTAGTAGACGCTCACTTCAATTACTAGAACATGAATTAGTGGAAATATTTATTTCCAATTTAAATGACGAAATGGAATTTCACTTGGACCTCAAAGACATAGATTCCTTCAATGACATGATCACAAAAGTTTAAAGTGTGAACGGGTTCTCATCAAAAAAGGGCTGATCAAAATCTACAATGAGCCAAAAGATAACCCTCGCCCACGCTTCAATAGTGACAAACCAAACTTATGGAACAAAAAAAAGAATGTCATCAATGACGAGGTTGTGGATGCAAGAACCATCAAAAGTGCACAACCTGTGGTTCGATTTGCAGGATAGAGTCCCCTACCCAAGACTAACACAGTGGCTCCTCCAAATCAAGGACGCATTACATCTCAAGATGAACCCAGACAGCATCAACAAAAACCCAAGCGAACATACACTCCCTTAGGGGAACCCATCGAAACTGTGTTACGTCAGTTGGTTTCTCAAAATCTGGTCACCTTACCCAGAACATCAAATTATGAACCTCAAGTCAAACCCGCATGGTGGAGAGATACTGAACATTGTGATTTCCATCGAGGAAAAGGACATAAGACAAGCAAATGTCACAGATTGAAAGATCTTATTCAAGATCTTATTGACCAAGGTGATATTGAAATCGAAGGACACGACCCAAAGACAACAAACAATGATCATCAAATGTTCAAAAATCCACTTCCATCACCAGATCAAAGGGGTCCTTCCAGTTTCAGGAGAAACACTGATACCACTGATTATACGCAAGTAGCATATAATTACACAGTAAACCACCTATATGATGCCAGTGAACAAGTTGCAACCATTACCATCAAGAATCCACCCAGTTCTGATTGCAATGTTGTTACACGTCGCGACAAAGTTACCATAAAAGCAGCTCCACAAGGTACCACATCAATCCCAAAGCAGTATAACCTTGTGGATCAATTAGATAAAATGCCCACACTGATATCTATCTTAGAGCTATTGCACCTATCTCCATCTCATAAAACAATCTTGGACCAAGCTCTCCAAGAGGCGTCAGTCCCTGCTAACTTGAATACAGATTAGTTCCAAGCCATGGTTGGAAGTCTAAAAGCATCCCCTTGTCTCACTTTTTCCAAAAGTGACAATTCATCCTTCTAGCAACCACATAACGCCTCACTCCACATTGAAGGATTTATCAGCCAGCATAGGATCAAGTGAGTCTTGATCGATAATGGAGCAGGCCTAAATATTTGTACACTACAGTTAGTCACTGCACTGGGATATGCAACTGAGTCAATGGATCCCCGCAAGAAGATCACAATCAAAGCTTATGATGATGCAGAGCGTTCATCCAAAGGAGCTGTTGTACTACCAATCTGAGTGGGCCCTGTGGTGAAGCACATCATATGTCAAGTTCTAGACCTTCCTCTGCCATATAATTTGTTGTTGGGAAGACCTTGGATACACGTCATGCAAGTTGTTCCATCCACTTACCATCAGTGTATCAAGTTCCCACATAATGGTGTAGAAATTACAATCTTGGGAGATGCAAACCCCTTTGCATATTGTCATAACATAAATCATCAACTAGAGATTACCGTTCCCAACAATAGAGAAGCCATCTCATCCACCTCATATGTAAGTCCAGCCTCTCTTTCCAGTTCGAACACTATTATACCCAAGCAAGAAAAGCTCAAGATGAAAGTAGCAAAGGAAGGTCCTGGAGAATACAATCTAAGCCAACTATTTTGTGTTGGAAAAATGCCCACTTCTCCCAGAACTCATGGTAAACCACAACAGGTACTTCATACACCAGTAGTCACACCAGCATGCACTTTGACAACTTTCATCCTTGGAAAGAGTCAAGAAGAAGAGACCAGAGATGAGGACTTAGCAGAATGGATCTATAAAGATCTTATCACCACGGACATCCCACAAGCTAAGCTTCCCACAAATCAATATGGAAAAGGCCTGCTCATTATGCAAAGAATGGGTTATGATGGTCAAAGTGCCTTAGGACTTTGCAAGCAAGGACGACATGAGCCACTGCCGACAGAAATGAAGCCTAAAGATAACACAGACTTAGGCTTTCAAAAAGAAATCTTCCCTAAACTCCAATTCAAAGGGAAACCTAGCAAACCGTTGTATCAACCTATTACAAAGAAATCACCTTTAATTATCAAAGCAACACCACCCATCACTCCACCAATCAAAACAACAACCCCATCAACAGCAGCAATAACCTCAAAAACATCCTTAGCAGTAGCCACTATATCTGAATTTCTGGCAGTATCAACAAAACTGACAATTCCAACAGAAGCAACAGAGTCAACAACATCCATACATCTTGTATCAGATTCATTGATCTCCATAATTCTTCCTGCAGCACCGATCATTACATCTACAAAGATACATCAGCCGATCACACCTGCAGTATTTAACTCAAAAGATATCCCAGAATGTTATAACAGCCAGATCATGGACAATGACTCAGAAACTGACTCACATGAGTGGGAGTTTGATTCAATATACCTAAATACTTCAGACGAGGAAGACACATCACTACCTCCACCCCGCAAAGACATCCCTTTTTACGGAGAAGCACAAATAAAGACCACTTGGGTTCCTGAACTGGAAACATCTTCCACAGACCCTACGTCACATCTTGTGCCCGATTCTAATAGGGAGAGTACCATCGACGACCTTGCCCATAATGTCTTAAACCTCACTGAAACATCTCACGAACTTAACCTAATTGATGAGATAATGCCAATTATCCATCCTGAACTCATCGAGTGGAACCAACCTAATCCCCCATGCCTTGTGACCACTTCCAAAACGATGAGGCAATCATTGACTTCTTGGAATTAAGGGATAACATACCAAGCGGGGATCATAAAGATGGATTCACCATAGAACTAAATAGCACAACATACTTTGGGGTGGATGCCAAACCTTTCAACTGCAAAAATATAAGAATAAAACATGGATCTTCCAGTGAAAACCACATTGTGGCACTATTTGATCCTACAAAAGTAAAAAGAAAGAGCGAATCCAAGGGTGAAAACCTCTCTGAGGCACCTGAGGATGAAAGGTTTGACATTCTCCCTTCTAGTACACAGCAGGAAAGATCAACGATTCTGATCAAGGAAACAAAAGAATACAATGTAGGGACTCCTGAAGCTCCTCACCACATACATCTGGCATCTCTTTTGACTCTAGAGGAGCAGCCCAAGTTTGTTGAATTCTTCAAGAAATGTCAGATCAACTTCACATGGTCATATGCAGACATGCCTGGTCTCGATCCAGATTTAGTAATGCATCACCTCACACTAGTAGAAGGAGCTAAACCTGTCAAGCAGAAGCTTCGCAAGATGCATCCCCAGATTGCAGTCCTCGTCAAAGCGGAACTTAAGAAACTCCTGGATGTCGGTTTCATACGACCAATTGATTATGCCGATTGGATCTCCAATATTGTGCCTGTCGGTAAACCAAATGGGGGCATTCGTATATGCACTGACTTAAGAGATCTGAACAAAGCATGTCCTAAGGATGACTTCCCCCTACCCAACATCGACATCATAGTGGACCTAACAGCAGGACATGCCATGCTTTCACTCATGGATGGTTTTTCCGGATACAATCAGATAAAAATCGCACTAGAGGATCAGCATAAGACAACTTTCACATGTCCATGGGGAACATACTGCTGGAATGTAATGCCTTTCGATCTAAAGAATGCAGGAGTGACCTATCAAAGGGCAATGACCACTATCTTCCATGATATGATGCATACCATAATGAATGATTATGTTGATGACTTACTGGCAAAATCACTCACAAGAGAAGGCCATCTAGAAATATTGGAGAAATTCTTTGATCGACTAGAACAATATCATGTTCGACTCAACCCAAAGAAATGTGTCTTTGGAGTAACCTCAAGGAAACTTCTCGGATACATTGTCTCCAGCAAAGGCATTGAGGTCGACCCAGCAAAGGTCAAAGCAATCATAGATATGCCACCTCCAAAGAACATCAGTCAGCTAAGAACACTACAACGGTGACTATAGTCCATCCGAAGATTCATTGCACAACTGGCAGATAAGTGCCATCCTTTTACACACCTGCTACACAAGAACATCTGCTTTCAATGGGATACCAGATGCTAGCAAGCATTCCAGATGCTTAAAGACTATCTCATGAATACACCATTGTTGATCCCACCGGATCTGAGTAAGCCTCTACCGCTCTATATTTCAGCTACTACTATAGCATTGGGAGTGCTACTGGCTCAACACAATGAAGACGGAAAAGAGTATGCTATATATTATATTTCTCGCACACTGGTCGGCTATGAACTCAACTACACACCTATTGAGCGAGCTTGCCTAGCAGTGATCTTGGCAGCAACAAAACTGAGGCACTATCTACTGACACACAAGGTACAACTCATTGCTAAGATCGATCCTCTCAAGTACTTACTTAGCAAAGCAACATTGACTGGCCGATTGGCCAAATGGTTGATGATTCTAAGTGAATTCGACATTGAGTATGTTGACCGTAAGGCTATCAAAGGGCAATTTATTGCAGATCAGTTGGCCGATGCACCACTCATAGGCGATCATCCTCTCATTTCCAATTTTCCAGATGAAGAGTTATTCATGATCATAGAAGCACCACCATGGAAGCTATACTTTGATGGTTCATACACTAGGCATGGCTCGGGGGCAGGCATTCTCTTTATCACCCCTCAAGGTGACAACATCCCTAAGTCGTACAAGCTCACATTTCCATGCACAAACAATATAGCAAAATATGAGGCCTTGATCACAGGACTCAGGCTCGCCATACAATGGAAATTAAAAGAGTTACAGATATATGGCGACTCTCAATTGGTCATCCGACAAGTAACAGATGAATATCAGACCAAGGATGACAAACTTATGCCATACAAGCAAATGGTGGACAATCTAAAGGCATCATTTACTACTATCACCTTTGAGCAGATACCCAAAGATCAGAATCGAGCCGCTGACGCTATGGCTACCATCGCATCTCTCCTAGATCTTCCACAGAATTCAACACGCTATGAGTTCTTGGTAGAACAGCTTTGGATTCCCGCTTATGATATCCCCGAATCTGAGATGATATGTCGCCTTGTCGGTTCAGAATCCCCATGGTATGGTGAATTCTACACCTATCTCTACGATCACACACTTCCTCCTAACCAATCGAATAACCAACGTAAAACCTTTATTCACCAAACCGCCCGATATACCATCACCGACGTAGTCTTGATGGTACTCTCCTTCGATGTTTGGAATAGGATGAGATAACAAAGGCCTTGGAAGAGGTACATGAAGGAATTTGTGGAACTCATGAAAGCGGTCCTTCACTAGCCAAGAAACTCATGCACACTGGATACTATTGGCCATCTATGGAAAAAGATTCCTACTACTTTGCCAGAAAGTGCAACAAAATGCCAAGTTCATGGAGACCTGATACATGCACCAGCACAGGAATTGCAACCAATCACAACACCATGGCCTTTTTGTCAATGGGGACTTGACCTTATGGGTAAAATCCATCCATCTTCATCCAACGACCATAAATTCATTATTACCACCACCGAATACTTCACAAAGTGGATCGAAGCTGTTCCACTTACCCAAGTCACCGACAAGAAGATCGCCTCATTCATCCTTAATTACATCATCTGCCGATATGGTGTACCCATGTCCATCATCATAGATAACGGTCTTCCTTTCAAAAATCAATATGTTCGTGAACTCTGTGAGAAATTTCACATCCAACACCGCTTTTCTACTCCCTATTACCCACAAGGCAATGGTCAGGCTGAAGCATCAAATAAAAACATATTGAGAATCCTCAAGAAAACAATAAATGATGTCGGTCGTGATTGGCATGTTCAACTGAATCCAACACTATGGGCATATCGAACTAGCATTCGAACCCCTACAGGCACAACTCCTTACTCATTGGTTTATGGTGCAGAAGCTATCTTGCCTATTGAGGTCGAGATACCATCACTATGGGTTTCCTTGCATAATTTGATAGATGATGAAGCATACAGAGTATCATGTCTTCAAGACTTAGAACTCCTGGATAAAAATGACAAGCTGCATACAACCACCTCAAAGCCTATTAGTAGTGCATGAGCAGAAGCTATAATCATCGGGTTAGACCTCGTACATTTGAGGTCGGTGATCTTGTTCTCTAGGAGAATCCTCGCAACCAACCAAATAGAGAACATCAGGGAAAGTTTGAATCGAACTGGCTAGGTCCATATGTTATCACTGCTGTATTTGGGTCCGGGGCATATCAGTTGGCTACTTCAGAAGAGAACCGCTAGCAGATTCGATCAATGGTATGCACCTCAAATGATTTTACACCTAAAAAGCTATACAGGGCATCAAGCTCCCATACATACTGCAAAAACACTAGGCAATTATCATAATGACCTAGTCTCAACGGGGCTGCTATGATTAACCACAACCATCCATCACACGCACACACTATCAATCGATCAACCAATCAAACATAATCATAACAGACAATTACATCAATTGTCTAAGTCTCAACGAGTATTTTGCTTCATATACCTTGACTTCATCGAACAATTACATCAATTGTCTAAGTCACCATCAGGTCACTTTGATTCACTTACTCAGACTTTATCCTGTCCAAGCAAACAACTGGCATCAACTGTCATGCTTTGACTCGACTGGGGCAATTAAATCGATTGCACCAGATTGTTCAACCAATTTTTATCAATTATATAGCATCACTCACAAGCACAACCACCACATTTTCATCGTATCTCCTGCATGACCTAAGGGTATTCACTGGCTTGTTGTTTCTCCATTTTATCTCCGATTTCTTCTATTTTTCACCAGCATTGCTAAATTCTTCTCTTCTATCACACTGCCAATTTTCATTCTTTTTCAAGAGATCGCTTGATTTTTCAAAAAAATTCGGCCCATCTCTCAAGGGGGCATACCACCCATTAAATTAACATTTTATGGGGCATTTCTTCACACCTATTTTTCTTTCTTTGAAACGACGCGATAAACCGCACTGTCTCAAAGAGGGGCAAATGTAGTCACACAAATTTGTCCAGCTTAATTAAATGAATATTTGCTATTTATTTGATTAAAAATCCACTAGCCATCAGTTAATTAAATTAATATTTAATTAATTCATCTTCAAAATATTCTCCTATTAATTAAATAAATTATTCAATTTATTTTAATTAATTCATTGAATCAAATTCCAATCAATTAAATGAATAAATCCTATTTATTTCATTTAACCCCTTTTCCTCTTTTAAATAAATTAAATAAAACATTTATTTAAATCATTTATCCCCCCCCCCCCCCACTTGCATTTTCCTACAAATGCAACTTGCACCTATTTATTGAAATAAATTAATTTTATTTTAATTAAAATCCTATTTTCCCTCACCCACCAAACCCACTTGCAATCCTAAACCCCTTCTAGATTCTTCTAAACCCTTCCTAATTAACCTAATTCATCTCCTAATTATTGTCACATTCTTAAGCAACTTGGAGTCACTTCTCAAAGACTCCAAAGTCTTTGAAAAGCAATTAATGCTTTGTGTGTTCAACAATTTAACCTCCAAAAGTCTTCCAAACCACTAATGGCTCTTACATGACCATTTATGGTTAATTCAACTTGCACTCATGTGTCTCCTCAAGCATTTATTACTTTGACCATGGTTATCCCTTTTACCCTTGCACAAGAGTTTATCCATTGGATAAAAGCTTTATTCTTTGAATAAAGAATTTATTCACTCAACCCAACCTTGACCTTAACCCCCAAGTTGACTCCCAAGTCATGTCAAGCATTTAATGCTTATTCCCTCTCCTCTCAACCTATCTCATATTGACACTTGTCATCCTGGGATTGGGTTGAAAGCCCTCACATGGATTGAATGTCATTCAATCCCGACCCTTGTTGAGATTACTCAATCTCAACCATCAATTGCTCCATTTTTCCTATAAATAGAGCCCATTTCTTCATAATCCAGATCCTGAAAACTTGTATGCATTTAATCTATAGGCATTTCTAGAGAGCATTTAGCATAAATCACTAATATCTTGTCATTTTGGTTTAAAATAAATCATTTTAGTATCAATAGCATCTAGTATTAGCTTTTTATTCACATTTAGAGCAAATACTTCAATCTCAAACCTCCATAAGCATCCATAGTGCAAAAAGCTGCTGAGAGCTACACTAGTTTGGAACTTGGAGAGGAGAGGAACAAAGGAGAAGGAGCTAAGAGCATGGTAGAAGGCATTTGGAGATGTCTTCTTGCATTTACATTCATAGTTAAATGATTTTACTTTGTTTTTGGTGTCTCTTTTGATATGCCTGCTTAGATTAGTCTTTGATTGAATAACACTAACCTTGACACTTGTTTCTTGTGTTTTTGTGTGTTAAACGACCACAGGTTTTAGTCTAACACTTGCCCTTTTTGCAGAGCATCAGTAACTATCATTCCACCAAAGACTTGGGCAGAGTTACTTGATGAGATTACTAAAGATGGTATGTTAAAGAATGTACAGTTTTATTATGAACATTTAGAGGATGATGGACAAAGAGAAGTAGAGGAAGCAGTTTTGTTATATTTGGATATTTATAAGAAAGCCTTGACATAAATTGAAAACCAAATACCGGCTGAGTTGTATGATATGTTAGATGCTAGAAGACTATTAGCAATGCAAGAAGACAAGCATATAAAGGTACAAGAGTTGTTATCTATTTGTGTTTCTATTGCTCCAGAGGAGATGGATAAGACACTTGAGGTTGCAGATAGGAAAATCTTTAACAACAAACATAGAATAATCAGTCTTATGTTAGGAAAAGTAAATGAGATAATCAAGGAGACCCACAAGGCATGGGTTAAGTTCTTTGAAGAGAACCGTGGTTTTTAAACTTCATTGGAATCTAAGACAGATACTGCATACATCCCGATTGAAGGGAAAGGAAAGGGTATTATGGGTACTTCACCCTCAATTTTGAAAAACATTAAGATAGTGGAAATCAAGCCCTCGCTAGATACAAATATACCGAAAAATGTTGAGATACGGGAAAATACAGAGAGTGTAAAGGTTGATGATGTACAAGATACTAATATTGAGGATAACAATGCTTCGGATATAGATGTATAGGATGAGGTTACAGTTCATAGGGAGGAACCGACAGTTACTGAGACTGCACCAAGTGACGAAGCCACTAGTGCAAGTGAGGAAACTATAAAGGTTAAATCATCAGAGGAGAAGAAAGAGGAATTCGGCAGGGAACCGGTGGTGAGTCCATCATTGTTGTCAATTGACACCTCGTAGGTTGAAAAGAAAAGAAAAACTGAGATGAGTTCTACTGAACTCATGATGATGGCTGCACAAAAAATGATGGAGGGATCTATGGATAAAGGTGTTATTGATCAGTCTATCACTATTTTGCATAGACTAGTCCCGGAGTGAAAGTTTGGCAATGAAGCAAGCCCATCCGACAAGGTTAAGATAATCACTGAACATATTTCAAATTATTTTCAGTCCTTGCAGCAAATTTCAAACAGACAAGCATTGGAGAGGTTCACATTTTGGTTTTGGAAGCCCAAGTTTCTGCTCTTGAGAAAGAAAAAGACAAAATCATAAGAAGAGCTAGAAGTCTTAGAGGTTTGGTGATTCCCCGGTTGGATTCACTTAATGTACATAAGAAGGAGTGTAAAGATATGGTTGGTAAGCCCACACCGACATAGTTAAATGAGAAAGAGTCATTTGCCCATATGCTAAATGGACTTGTATCTATTTCTGACACTTTCAAATCTGGTTGGGATACTTATCTAAAGCTTTTGAAGAAGGCCTATTCAAAAATTTTCAAATATATTAAGCTTCAGTAAGGTATTTTGGGGATATTCATTGTACAGTATCTTTCATTCTTCATCCCGGTTTTGGATTTTTGTTTTTTTTTTAGAAATTTTGATGGCATTGATGTCAAAGGGGGAGTGTATAGATGTGATATAAGAAAAAGGGAGTTGTATACATTAGGGGGAGATATGGAGATATGGAGTATTTTTTATTATGATCATAGATGAATATTCAGCTCAGGGGGAGCAGGTTCAGGATGAAACCGACAGATGAAACCATGACTATTTTTTGTATGAGTGTTGCCATCAATGCCCAAGGGGGAGATTGTTGGCAATTGACACTCAATTGATTGGTTTCACTATGTTGTCATTGATGGAAACATGGCAGTTTATTCTGGCTTCATATTTTGGGTAAATTGTGTACTGACAGGCACTTCACAAACACTACATAGGCACCGGTAGGTTGAAAGGAATTCTTTGGTTACCGTCAATCCAGGCTGACATGGTTTAGAATCAGGTTATTAGTATTGGAGGCTGACATCTTTTGGATTCGGCATCGAGAATGGTTTTTGATATTCATTTATTTATGTTATCTAGCTGACATGTATATTGTCATTGTAAATATCTTTGTAAGCCAACATAAGGCATGATAAATTGTAAAGGGTATATAGGTTAGTTGATTAGATCATTTTGATATATCATATGAATATGTATTAGGAAGGAAATAGTGAAGGAGATGTGAATATATGAGAGAGATCATGTATGTGAGGATATTTATGTAAGGGGTATTCCGGTAAAGGGTTTAGGGTTTCAGACCGAAACAGACAGAGCTTAATCGGAACTATATTTAGGCATAGAAGATGCTATCTTTGTAGTTCAATCATTTCTTCAGATTGTAGTATGGATTTGTATGTAGTCAGTGAGGCTCCTTTTGTAATTGAGCAGTGTGATATAGGCTGTAAGCCTTCCTGCAAGTGCAGGCCCCTATATTTTTTAATATCTCTTCATATGGCCAGTGGATTGATATTGTGGGTCACAAATCCCACTGTAGTTTTTCCTCTTTGAGGTTTTCCACGTATAACTCTGTGTGTTATGGTATTCATTTATGTGATTGGCTTATTGGCTGCTTTACTTCTTTCAATTCTATATGTATCGGTATACCGGTTGGTGTATGCATGTTTTAATAAGGTTAAAATTAATCATTTCAGTAGAACATTGATTCACTCCCCCCTCTCAGTGTTCTTGGATTCCAACATTCTCTGTGTATGCATTGTGTTTGCAAGTGTTTTGGGCTTCGGTTGAAATATTATTGTCGCATGTAAAATTCATCTTTATCCAAAGTATATCAATTAGAATTCAAAGGGAAATCACAAATGCCTATCTAATCAAATAATTCAACAAACAAACAATGAAATAATGCAAATAAGTAATAGGAATGTAAAATATATTAATCAAAACTCCTTATTCCATGATCACATATAGCTTCCATTGTTCTTCTCTTCTTTGTGGTATGATGGCTCTCAGATATTGCGCTGGCAACCTGCAAATGACACAAAGATTCAAAGTTCGTGATTAAGAGGAATTGTGAGTATTGAATGCTCAATTTATAGATTATTGGAGAAAATTTATTGAAAGATGGAACAGATTGATCAAGAGGTGGAACTCAGGTGAGCTCACATGAAAATTGATAGTTGAACTGTTGATTTAGAGGTGAAACAGAATAGATTGAATAGATTAATTGAGTTAACTGATTGAGAAAAAGCTAACTGAAGGAAGAAAAAGTATGATTGGAGGAAAATTAATTGATGACAAAGAAAGCTTTATTTAGAAAAAGCTAAAGTTGGAAGATGGAAATAGAGATTGAAGAGATAATGATTTAATTAATTAATTGATTGAATTAATTAATTTAGCATGTGCTTGTACTTTAACTTAGATTTTCAGTTTAATCTTTGCATAAGATTTATTCAAATATTTAATTTATTTTAAATTCAATTTAGTATTTGAATATATTTAGAACTTGACTTTGATTTCCAATTTGATTTTTGAAATCACGCACATGCGATTGAAATTAGAAGAATTTAGAAGAAATAATTAGCTAATTAAAATTAGAAGAAATATGAAATTAGAATTTGGGGATTTGGAATTTGAATTAGAAGAATAAATTAGTTAATTAAATAATTTAAAGAAACTATTTAATTATTTAGAAATGGAATTTAATTAAATAATAAAGATTATTAAATAAAAGGATTAAATCACAATTAATTATATAATACATATTTAATTAATATTTAGAAAAGGGTTGAATGATTGATTGATTAGAGATAGAAATTGAAAATAGAATTTATTTAAATAATAAAGATTATTTAAATTGGGGAATTAATCAGAATTGATTAAATAATAAATATTTAATTAACATTAGAAAATGGTTAAAATGATTAAATGATGAAAGAATAAGAAAAAGAATGATTAGTAAGATGATGATGAAATATGAAATTAGAAGAATAAGATTAATTAACTTAATTAAAGAATTAAAAAATTATTTAATCAATTAGAGGAATAATTAGTACATGATCAATGAGACATTTTTAGGTGTCTACATTTGCCCCTCTTTGAGACAAAGTCGAAAAGATGTTGTCTCAAAGAAAATGAAAAAATTCTGCCCCAGTGATGCTTAGGGTGTAATGCCCCCTCGAGAGATTGTTTGTGCATTAAATACATGAATGATCTCTCAAAAAAGAAGAATGTGAGATGAAAGATAGAAGAATGGTTAGTTGATTAGAGATAGATATAGGTGATGTGAAGATGATAATGAAATAGAATATGAGAGAATAGATTGATGAAAGAAATAGAACAATGTTAGATGATAGAAAATGATTTAGAAAGAGATGATGAGAAAAGAATCAGCAAACTAGCAATAAGCAATTGAGATGAAATGAGAATGATTGATTCACGAACCTATGTCATTATTTATTGTGCAATATATATTCATCACCGAGCCTTAATATTGAACAATGGAGCTTAGCACATCAGGGTATAGGAACCAAGATGTAAAGATATCTCATTGAAGAAACAAACATGTAACAAACAAGCAACAAACAAAGAAAAAGATAATGCCCATCATGGCTCCTCTAGTCACTTGTGGACATCCCTGAGTAGCATAGGAACATAATCTGTCGCCAAATGATAAAAGATAAAGACTGACCCGAACAAAATTCAGCAGCTATACTGACCTTGTGCCTTCGTTCTTAGTTGCTTGATGTGATGGTTGATAATGTCTGATCTCATAAAGTTGTGGACTCCGTTTAAGACTGACCTGTTTGATTTCGAGTGTATCCTCTTCTGTTTAAGACAAGATAATGATCACTTGATATGGATATGATACGATTGATAAGACAGTTTGATCAGTTGATTGGAGACGTTTGACTAGATAGTCGTATCCTTTGTTAACTTTGTGCGAAGTGTTTGCTGGATATCTGCTAGGGTATTTGTTTCTTGCAAGAGATTTTATTGCAAGTTTTTTTTTTTATTGATTTTTGATTGTTTAGTTCTTTTCCAAGAGCTTTTTTGATGTTTTTGGATTATGTGGATTGATATTTGAATGTTTTTGATTGATTTTTTCAGGACATTATATGAATATTTTTGGTATTTTTCAGGATCATATTTGAATGTTTTTGGATTGATTTTTTCACTATTCTTGGATTTTGAGTTTTTTCACTGTTTTTGGATTTTGAGTTTTTCACTGTTTTTGGATTTTTTAGTTTTTTCACTGTTTTTTGATTTTGAGTTTTTCACTGTTTTTGGATTTTTTTAGTACTTTATATGATTTTTAGGATATTTTCAGGACTTTATATGATTTTTTAGGATTCTTTTAGTTATACCCTCAGTGTGCAAACCTATATGATATGATGATATGTAGAATGTATGTGGAGACAATGAATTTTTGACATGACCTATGTTAATGCAATATGCATGACGAAGATGCATTTCCTATTTGAACAAGGTTAACTGTGTTTGTTTAGCCTTTTGTAATACACCAATTGAAATGGAGGTGCAAAACATTTCATAGATAAGCGGTCAATCAATCCTTAAGGTCCTTTGGAGCATTCAACTTAACACACTTAGTGACTAGGATTTACAGATGGAGACGTAAAAAACTTTCCCATTGGTTCTTGAAACTTTGATCTTCTTTTGCCCATGTGTGTGCAAATGAGTTAATTCAAGCTCTTGTGTTCACTAAAGATCCTTAGCATCCTATATGACTAGCTACGTGGATTATCCTAACTTCAAAAGCATCCCAAATAGAGCCTTGCTGCCAGCAAGCTTTTAGAGCTCCGACGAGGTTATAGACTGTAATTTCTCAAATATTGCTCCATTGCCAACAGGCGTTCATAGCCTTGATGGAGTTACTTGCATGTTCCCATAGTCAAGGTTTTTGTCGCACTTTATATGCGTGATATTTCAGTTATATATCATTGCTCTTTTGCCTTGAGATGAATATTTGGCATAGCTCTTTTTATTTTTTATTTTCTTGCCTTGACTTGTAAGTAATGAAACCTACTTGGGTGTAATAATTTCAGCGACACTGAAGTAGAATTTTAGATTTTTCACTAGTCATATGATCAACTAGGCGTCTAGAATGAATTAAAGATTTTCTTATTATGTTTGAGATATAGCAATTGATAGATTTGGGTTAACAAGCCTCAAATAGTGAAATCACTACCCAACCATAAGTAAAGCGTTGTCACATGGTAATGTTGAAAATGAATGACCTCAGGATCTCAAAGACTTCATGTCTGAATATCTAAGAAAGGAGATGACCCTTGTTTCTCTTAAATGCAAACAAATGATAAAATTAGACAGTTGCCTTGCTTTATTGATGTTGCTATATGAAAATCAATATGATGTGCTTATAAAGAAACTATATGTAATGTAGTGCTTTAAATAAAATGATATGCAATGCAGAAAGCAAAACCTAAACTATCCCATCCCTTAGGTATAATATTGTTTAAGGTGCATGTTGTTCACAGGGTCGAGAAGTTCTGTGTAGGTAGTTCATTGGTCTTTGTTTGAAGAGTTGAATAAAGATGTATTTTCCAATAGGATATAAGGACTCAACTAAGTGTACACGTTTAGTATCTCCAATATTGATTTCCTTAGTTTTTGGATTTTGTGGATCATCAAAGGGAAATCCATCTTTGGAACCCATGAATTCAGCTATAGCCTTATCATTTTTAAAGCAATCCAACTGTAGTAGATTCCTTGCCCCCAGTCTTTCAAGTGTGTGTGTATGAGGCAAATAGATTCTAGTTCTGAAGTTGTGACATGAGCGGGTGTTATGCTTGTTTCTATTGATGCACTTGAAGAGGATGATGAAGCCAACCAGGTGTCGGTCTCATTAGTTGGTATTATGCTTGTTTTTGTCACTACATTAGCATTTGATGATGGCACACATACGATTGTTGACAAGTTGTTGTGTGTAGTATGATCTGGATTGGTGATTTCATTGATAAGGGGTTTATGAACAACTTGTGTAGAGGGATTGGGATCATGAGGGCGACTAGGAGAAATGGTAAGTTCATTTGAGAGGGAATATTGTGAAGAACCTGGAGGATTATGACATGGAGATGAAGGGACCTTGATCAGGATTTGGAGAAATAATGGGATCTTGTTTAGGACATGAAGGTAAAGGTATGCTTTGATCTTGGTTTGTAAAGGGATTATTAGGGAGGATGGCAGGGATGTCTCGATCTTGCTTAGGAGGTGGATGTTGGATGGGACTTGAAAGGACACTTTGTTCTTGAGATGGAAGGGTTTGATTATGAATGGAAAAGAAAAGAGCGAGGGGATCATCATAAGATTTTTGGTCGGTGGGATCTTGATCAAAAATTGGGTAGGATGGAAGTGGTTGTTCTTGATCATTATTTGTTTCAGGACTCATTTCTTCTGATTTTGGATCATCCTCTTGACACGGGGAAGGAGTTTGGAAATGCATGGGAGATTGTTGGAATG
Source organism: Cryptomeria japonica (assembly GCF_030272615.1). Lineage (NCBI taxonomy): Eukaryota > Viridiplantae > Streptophyta > Pinopsida > Cupressales > Cupressaceae > Cryptomeria > Cryptomeria japonica. The sequence goes on from NC_081413.1 coordinate 221,235,469, forward strand.
TTTCAACATTTTGGCCTGATGAAGAAGAATTTTGAATGAGATCCTTTGAATCATGATTTGAATTAGATTGGATTTGTATGATGGATAGCCCTTGGGAGGTTGTGTTATTAGATAGAGATGGCATGGATTGGTCTTGTGTGACTTTAGGGGATGACGAAATGGTGGATGGATATGGTTGATTTGGGCTTTGGTTGAAAGGGATTTGATTTTGGTAGAAAGGAGTATGATTTTGGGTGAAAGATGTTTTATTTTGGTTGAATGAATTTTGATTTGGACTTTGGTTGAAGGGGGTTTGATTTTGGTTGAAAGAGGTTTGAATGTTGGGTTGATGTCAATTTTGATTTGGACTTTGGTTGAATAGGGTTTGATTTTGGTTAAAAGGGGTTTGAATGTTGGGTTGGTGTGAATTTTGATTTGGACTTTGGTTGAATGGTGTTTCATTTTGGTTGAAAGAGGTACTTTGAATATTGGGTTGATATGATTGGTATGATTGATGTAGTGGGTTGAAAGAAAAAGAAGGTTTACATGACTCTAATGTTAGTTGAACTGAGGTAGGAACGATTTTATTGAAGAATGAAGGTTGGCATGCTTTAATGGTCTCACAAGAAGAAGAAGGTTGGCTTGATACTGATTCCCTCGTGGTCATCACTTCTCTCATCATATTTTTTAACCAGCCCCTATGGTTGTTAGGACTAGTCATGTCTATCACTTGTTGTTGCAAAGTCTTGATCTGTTGAGCTAAGGTTTCTATGGATGGTGATGGAATAGGAATGGAAGGGATGAATCCTCCACCTTCCCTACAAAATGTATAATGCTAATCCATGATGTTTGCTTGTTTGGTTTGGACCTAGGATCACAACATGTAAGATATTTTCTCCATTTCTTTGAATGTGACAATGTTTGATTTGTTAATCTTGACAAACTTATTTGAGTTGAGGTTGAGTTTGATTGATCCTCTAATTGTGATTTGGGTGTTTGGGGTATTATTTTCTAGGATGATTATGCAAATGACGACAGACTAAGACAGACGTATACTAAGTCTAGAAAATGACTAAAATGAGGATGATAATGAGGACGTGAATGAAGGCTATACAAGGACTTATGCAACTTCTAAGGACATATATGAGGATGATAATAAGGACGTAAATGAGGACTATGTAAGGACTATGAACGATAATAAGGACGTAAATGAGGACTATGCAAGGACTACCTCTGGTCACAAGTATGTGAAATTTTGAGTTTGTATGACTGTCTAATGTTTCAAGATGGACTTTGTTTCCAGTAACTCTATATGTAGGATAAGTTTTGTGGTTTTCCAAGTCTGAGAATGATTGTTTGGAGGTAGATATAGCCGATTGAACTGGTTTTTCAAACAATCTCAGAGAATTCAGAGATACGCAAGATAGGACCTGAAATAACCGAAATAACTAACTCAATACTGGTCTAATATAACGATACATATCATAATGCAAGGTACATGAAGGGTATCTATGGGGTACAATCCACACTCCCATAATCACTGAATGTAGGGTTTTAGGCTACTAAGTTGGTTCTTATTGTAAAATATTGAGGGATCCCGATCCAACGACGGATTATTAGAGCAAGCCACTTAAGAATTTAGTTGAGCTTATCAGTGCAGGGAAGACCCCCACATACGTCGAATTCACTCAACACTCTAGTCGCCTGACCAATATGTTTATATAGTGGCTTGAAAAACTCGCTCAAGAGTACGTTGGGAGAGATGATATCCCCAACGCATCCCAATTCGAAGTACTTCTGTGGGGTGAGGAAATCCCCAGTCAAAGATACCCCTCTCTATGTGGAATGAAATAAAATTGAGTGTCGTTGTCACCTCCTTCCTTTCTCCCAAGACCTCGAAGGCGGGTGGAAAGTTAGTTAATGCAATAGTAGGTCCACCCCAAACACGATAAAAGTTATTTCCCTTAAGAAAATCAAATGTGATTTAATCTATATGTAGCCTGATTCAAGTTCATTTTAAAGCCCAAATCGAGGTGTTGAATACGCATGTGCATGTCAATTTTAAACATGAAACTAAAATGTGAAGACATGCATGTCAATTTTAACTAGTGTTAATTTTAAGCACCAAAAGATGAAATGTGAGAGCATGAGTGCAATTAATTGAATACTAATCCGATCCTTTCTGTAAATTCGCCACAGGCTACAAACAGACGATTAGCAGTAAAATTAAATCAACAGAAAATAGAGAACTCAAAATTAACAGAAACGAATGCATGATGATACCTGCTTGGTTGAGTGACCCTGAATAGGCGATTGCGTGATACTATCAGATCGATTGTGTGATCCTGACAGGGTGAATGCGTGATCCTAACAAGTCGATTGCGTGATACTAACAAGGCAATTGCATGACACACAAGCAGATAACACAAAAAAAATAAAAATTGAAACTAAATTTGATCAAAAACCTGCAAAATAGATTGTGAGGCCCTAGCTAGATCTCTCATCATCCATTCAATGTTAATCAAATCATATTTCACCCGATATGAGAGAACTAAATTGTATCTATCGATGGCTGGTTGGTCTTCCCAATCTTGTATCTTCTTTTTTGCTTTGAGAATTCTCTGATAACTTCTGGCCTGCCTTCTCTGTTTCTTTGTCCTTTTGGCACTTGAAATCCTGAATTGTACCTTATATGCCATAAACTGTTATAACAAAAACATGCAAAAAAAAATCTATTTCTAGATTTACTGAATTTCCTACAAAATTACACAGATCAGAGAACATCAAAGAAATAAGAATAAAAATAACATAACAGTAATTTTCCCAGCGAATGCATAATGATATCAGAGCGAATGCGTGATCCTGAAAGGTCGATTGCATGATACTGACAGGGTGATTGCGTGACCCTGAAAGATCGATTGCATGACCTCGAAAGGTCAATTGCGTAGTCATGTCTATGCGATTGCGTAATGATGTAAACATGAATGCGTGACGAAGAGATCTATCTTGAAATCCATGAAAAACCTGCAAAAAAAAGAAGAAATACGTACGATCTGCAAAAATACACAGGAAACAGAGAAGGTTAATTAACTATTGTTTCACGTCAGGTTCACCAAAATGTCGCATGTAAAATTCATCTTTATCCAAAGTATATCAATTAGAATTCAAAGGGAAATCACGAATCCCTATCTAATCAAAGAATTCAACAAACAGACAATGAAATAATGCAAATATGTAATAGGAATGTAAAATATATTAATCAAAACTCCCTATTCCATGATCGCATATAGCTTCCATTGTTCTTCTCTTCTCTGTGGTATGATGGCTCTCAGATATTGCGCTGGCAACCTGCAAATGACACAAAGATTCAAAGTTCGTGATTAAGAGGAATTGTGAGGATTGAATGCTCAATTTATAGATTATTGGAGAAGATTTATTGAAAGGTGGAACATATTGATCAAGAGGTGGAACTCAGGTGAGCTCACATGAAAATTGATAGTTGAACTACTAATTTAGAGGTGAAACAGAATACGTTGAATAGATTAATTGAGTTAACTGATTGAGAAAAAGCTAACTAAAGGAAGAAAAAGTATGATTGGAGGAAAATCAATTGATAACAAAGAAAGCTTTATTTAGAAAAAGCTAACTAGAAGATGAAAATAGAGATTGGAGAGATAATGATTTAATTAATTGATTGATTGAATTAATTAATTTAGCATGTGCTTGCACTTTAACTTAGATTTTTAATTTAATCTTTGCATGAGATTTATTCAAATATTGAATTTATTTTAAATTCAATTTAGTATTTGAATATATTTAGAACTTGACTTTGATTTTGAAATCATACACATGCAATTGAAATTAGAAGAATTTAGAAGAAATAATTAGCTAATTAAAATTAGAAGAAATATGAAATTAGAATTTGGGGATTTGGAATTTGAATTAGAAGAATAAATTAGTTAATTAAATAATTTAAAGAAACTATTTAATTATTTAGAAATAGAATTTAATTAAATAATAAAGATTATTAAATTAAAGGATTAATTCACAATTAATTGTATAATAAATATTTAATTAATATTTAGGAAAGGGTTGAATGATTAATTGATTAGAGATAGAAATTGAAAATAGAATTTATTTAAATAATAAAGATTATTTAAATTGGGGAATTAATCAGAATTGATTAAATAATAAATATTTAATTAACATTAGAAAATGGTTAAATGATTAAATGATGAAAGAATAAGAAATAGAATGATTAGTAAGATGATGATGAAATATGAAATTAGAAGAATAAGATTAATTAACTTAATTAAATAATTAAAGAATTATTTAATCAATTAGAGGAATAATTAGTACATGATCAATGAGACATTTTTAGGTGTCTACAATTATGTTATTCTATAGTTTTAATATTGTTGGAGATTAATATTTGGGGAAGAAACTTTATGTTATAAGAGTTTTCATATAGTTGCCAGAGAAATATATTTGGTTTTCCTGTGCAAGCCATCTCTCGGCTCTGTAAAATTCTTGTGAAAATCTCTGGTTGATGAATCTTTTGTTTGTATGGGAGTTGAATGGATATTTTTCCCCTTGAGAGTCTTTTGGTTTGAAAGTGGTTGGATTTAGTTCATTGGTTTGTCTGTGAGTTTGAAAGGGTCTGTATGCATTTTGCCGTGAAGAAATTTTGGGTTGGATCTTGAGTTATAGTATGAATTTATTTACGTTGTTTATACCTATGTATTCCTTTTTTTTGGGCATCTCTATTCATGTGTTTTTCGAACCCCTTTGTTTAAGTTTGGAATTTATTTTTCTGCAGTAAGTTTTCTGAGTTTTTCGTGTGAAATATGTAAATGCGTTATTTCAGTGAAAGCATTGTTTAAATATGTAAATGTGTTGTTTTGTATTGTGTTTGCACTATTCTGCACAACATAAGCATTGTCTGAGAAGGCATAAGCACGAATTTGGGAATGCATGTGTTGTCTTAGAAGATGTATGCATGAATCTAGAAATGTTTGCGCTGTCTTATGGGATGAAAGTGTTACTCTATCTAACAAAAGTGTTGTTCTATGGGATAAAAGCGCTAAATTGTCTGCGTTCTGTGTTTTCTCAATTTTGGTCATTTTTGAGGTATTGTCTCGAGTTGATTTTTGTAGCAGAGGCTTTATTTGAGGTTTGCTAATATTTTCCAGTTTTGGGTTTGATCAGTTTTGATGTATTTTGATGGTTTAAGTCTATTTATTTCTTTATGCCATTGTGGATGTTATGGATCTTCCTCCATGTTGATAAGCCATGGTTATTTGAGATGATTATAATACTGTTTTGGACCAGCAAGTGAGTTGGCCTTGTTGTGATGTTATCTTTTATTTGATGGTAGATTTTGATGGCTTTATATGCCTTTGTTATTGTTGGCCAAGAGGCTCATTTTATTATCTTTGATGTTGTTCTAGCCTTGCATATGTTGTGAGAGTATGTGTGGAAGTTATTGGCTACATGTGATTGTTCTTTTCTTGCTTGGTTTAGAGCCTCTTGTGATTTATTGTTGGGCCATGTTAGGAGGAGTGGGTGTAGGATTTTGCCAAGATCAAGGGCACAATGAAAAGCATAAAAGAGAGACAATAGAATGACAAGAACAAACTGTATTCTCATCAATATGCAAATGATCAACTGGATTAACCAATACAATGAATATAGGCCTGCTTATATAGGCAAGGCCATATGGATGTACGAGCACACAATTATGACATGTGGCTCAATGAAAAACAAGGGTAGGTAAGAAATACTAGGGGTAGGTAGGAGAAATAATATAATATTCCACAAGAGGTGGATGACCCACCGAATGTGGAGTGTAACAGCAAAATAAGACCACAAAAGGTGGAATTTCTCCTACAAGCTCTATCCCTAAGTGCACACTTCCCTAAGTGTCTCAAATCCAAACTACGAAGAGATGCATTATCCTAAGTTAACTTAAGTAAGTGTAATAATATCCAAAATGAATATTTATTTACACCAACACCCCTCCTTAAGTGCAACTTAGGGGAATGAAGACTCAAGTCAACAATGCAAGATGGGTCCCGGCTACTAGGCCATGATAGGTACCCATGTACAATATGCAAATGCAAGCAAAACTATGCAATGCAATCTCTCACAAATGGAAAAAAGGAGAAAACCCAATGGGAAAAAACTCCCCCCCAAAAGAGAGATGAATGTACAAAAGACTCTCAAAGAAGAAGGACAAAACCTCAAAGAGGAAAAAGTCCCCCCCATAAGAGAGGAAGGAGAAGTCAGCTGACCCCCCCTAATGACACATCCCGCACCCCCAAGAGAGCTCGCAACTGCTGGAACTTACTCTCGGTGAAAGGCTTGGTGAATATGTCTGCAACCTGCTCTGCTGTAGGACAATACTGCAAATCAATGACCTGCTCCTGAATGAGCTCTCGAATATAGTGCATATGAATCTCGATGTGTTTGGTCCGTTGGTGCTGGACCGGGTTCTTCAAGATTGCAACAACACTATGATTGTCGCAATGTAGAACTGTCGGCCGTGGAGTGGTGAATCCAAACTCTGTGAGAATCTGCTGGAGCCAAATGGTCTCAGTCGCTGCGTTAATAGCGCCTCGATACTCAACCTCAGTCGAAGGGAGAGCAATAGCATGTTGCTTCCTGCTCTGCCAACAAATGGGGCCTGAACCAAGGTGAAAACTGTAACCAGAAGTAGACTTATGATCATCAAGATTGCCAGCCCAATCGGAGTCTATGTAACCAACCAAGCGAAGTCTTGTGCCTCCTGCATAGTGAATCCCATAGTGATGTGTACCTTGGATGTAATGAAGGATGCATTAGGCGTCTTTCCAATGAAGCTCATGTGGTTCTTGCATGAAGTGGGAAACCATGCCAACTGCAAATGAAATATCAGGGTGTGTATGGGTCAAGTAGATGAGACTACCCACAAGCTGATGATACAAAGTGGCATCAACTGGTGGAGAAGAACACTGAGCCTCAAGATTAACTCCTAAAAGAAAGGGAGTCAGGGCAGGCTTACAATCAGCCATATGAAAGCGTGCAAGTAGATCAAGAGCATACTTGGGCTGCGATAGTGTAATCCCAGAAGGTGACTGTGAATCTCTATCCCAAGAAAGTAGTGCAAAAGACCCAAGTCAGTCATAGCAAATCTGTCATGCAAAGCAGATTTGACCCTGCTAATGATGGATGAAGTACTCCCTGTAATGATCAAGTCATCAACATAGAGCACAAGTATCAAGTGAGAGTCATCCTGTCGCAAAATGTAGACATTCGGATCGGAATGACACCTGGTGAACCCTGCAGAGAGAAGAAAGGAATCCATCTTGGCATACCAAGCCCTGGGGGCCTGCTTAAGGCCATAGAGAGATTTCCTTAGTCTGCAAACCAAGGAAGTATCCTGGATGAAACCCTGTGGCTGCTCCATATAAATATCCTCATCAAGATCACCATGAAGAAAAGCACTCTTCACATCCATCTGATGTACAACCCAACCATGAGCTGCAGCAATAGCAAGTGTCAAACGAAGGGAGTTCATCTTGGCGATGGGTGCAAAAGTCTCAGTATAGTCAACACCTGTAACTTGAGAGAAACCTTTCGCAACAAGCTGAGCCTTATACTTATCCACACTACCATCCACTGCAAACTTGGTCCGATAGATCCACTTACATCGAACCATCTTTCTCCCCTTAGGGAGATGGACTAAATCCCATGTGTTGTTCCTCATCAAGGAACTATACTCTTCCTCCATAGCTTCGTCCCACTCAGGAACCCCTGATGCTTCCCTAAATGTCAGTGGATTGGAAGCGGTAGCAATGAATGCATGTGGAAGATCCTGATGTTGTGATCGAGTTCTCTGTGTATCTGAAGGATCTCCAACAAGAGAACCCGCGGACTCAAGTGTCTGTCGAGCCCAATGAGGTAGAGGTGGAGGTGGAGGTGGAGAATGAGGCTCCTCAACTGCAAGTGGACCCTGCGGAGGTGTAACCCTGCGAGTCAGAGTTGAAGGAGTCTCATCATCTGAATCACTAACATCACTATCCACAATGGAGGAAGGTGGAGGAGGTAGAGAGGCTAAGCTAGGAGAGATTTCCTCAAAGTGAACACTCCTCTCAATGAACACCTCAGGTGTCTCAAGATTCATCAATCTGTATGCCTTAACACCCTCAGGATATCCAACAAATATGCAAGGCCAACTCTGAGGTTCCAATGCCTTGCGTTTCTGCAGAGGTATGTGAGCCCATGCTGGACACCCAAAGACTCTGAAATGTCTCACAATCGGTTTCCTACTAGCCCAAGCTTCAAAAGGAGTAATACCTTGCAAAGTTTTGTGAGGAACCCGATTCTGGATGTGTGTGGCACAATTGATAGCCTCTACCCAAAAGGCAGGATCAAGAGAACATGCATGTATCATACAGCTAGCCATTTCTTTGAGAGTTCTATTCTTGCGTTCTGCAACCCCGTTTTGCTGTGGAGTGTAAGCGACAGAATGCTGAAGATCAATCCCCTTAAATGTACAAAAATCCTCAAGTCTTTTATTCACATATTCCCTTCCATTATCTGTGCGAAGAATCTTGACCACTTTCCCTGATTGCTTCTCCACACGAGTCTTGAAGTCCTGAAATCTATCAAATACTTCACTCTTATGAATGAGAAAGTAGACCCAAGTGAAGCGGGAGTAGTCATCAATGAAGGTGAGGACATAGTGGGCCTTGCTAAATGAAGGTGCTGGAAATGGACCTGCTACATCGCTGTGAACAAGTTGAAGAACTTCCAAAGCTCTCCAAGCTTTCCCCTTATCAAACTTCTCTTTGGGATGCTTGCCTATGGAACAACCTGAACATACACCCTCTGAAAAACTAATTCGAGGTAGACCTGTGACCATGTCTTTAGTGTTGAGCTGTTGAAGATAGCGGTAGTTGAGGTGACCAAACTGCTCATGCCATAGCTTACTTTCTGAGTTTGAATGAGTAAGCAAGGCCCTAGAAGGTGAACTTGGCACAAAGTGGGAGAAAGAATAAAGCCTTTGAGTTGTCATTGACTTGTCCCACCGCTACCAAGGCATCATCATCAAGTTCCTTTACCACAACTGAATCTGGTGTAAACTCAACCTTTTTCCCATTTCCATAGTGAGTGATTTGGTAGATAGAGAGAAGGTTGGTAGACAAGTTAGGAACATAGAGAACATTCTCAAATGTTCCATCATCCATGTCAACTGAACCTTTTCCTTCAACCTCTACTTGAGTATCATCACCTATGTAAATGTGGGGTACCTTAGATGGCTCCAATGAAAAAAACTGCTCTTTTGTAGAACCCATGTGATATGAGGCACACGAGTCAAGTATCCATTGTTGTGAAGAACCTATTGTAGCCACAAATGCTTGCCCTTTTCCCTTAGACTGTGAGGAAGAGGAAGGAGATGAATCCTTCTTTGTGTAGGCGGATGGCAAGTTGATGTTGTTTTTCTTAAGAAGATTAGTTAACCCATCAACTTGCTTTGTGTGGCATCGATGCTCATCATGACCATACTTCTTGCAATATGCACAAGTTGGTTTATCCTTCTTAGGTGGTGTCCCCTTCTTGGAAGAGGATGAAAAATCGCCTTGTGATGGAGAGGATGATTGTCCTTTTTCCTGGTGTGGCTTAGACTTAGAGTGCTTCTTCTTCTTGGAATCTTTGCCTTGACTTCCTTGATTCCCTTGATTAGCCACCAAAGCCTTGGACTTTGAAGACTTGAGAAGTCCCATGTTCAATAACTTAGATTGTTCCAATATTAACATTTCTGTGAAAGCATCAAATGAAGGCATAACATAGGAACTCCCCACTGTCAAACGATGAGTTTGGAAGCTAGACATAAATGCTGCATATTTTGGTGCAAGCTTGTCCAACAAGTTGGATATCAACTAAGCATCCTTTTTGTCAATTCCACAATCCTTAAGCTTTGCTCTTAGCTCATTTGCTTTGGTGACATAATCTTGGATTGTATCAAAACTCTTGGGATCCAAGTTGGTGAGCTCATTGTCAATTTTGTAGCCTCTGATTTCATCAACTTGACCATACAATTTCTGAAACATATCCCAAGCCTCTTTGATTGTTGTACACTTTTCAATATGAAAGATGAGGTCATCTGAGACATACTTGCACAAAGTTCCAAGAGCCATGCAATTCTTTGTGAGCCATTCTAATTGAGCATTTGGATCAACCTTAGGATCAGGTGGTGTTGTTATTGTTCCATCTATGTAATGTGTGAGACCCTTTTCCATTAATTTACTCCATACTTTAATTTTCCATGATGCATAATTATGTGGAGTTAAAGGTGGAAATTTATGAGGACTCATTGTAACAAAAATGGAAAGAGCACAAAGAGAGGCACAATCACACAAGACACCCCCCTAAAAGTGATGATTTGGCACTTTATAATTAGTGCGTATACAATGGGCCACTTGCAAAAAATGGCAAAGTGGACTTCTGATTACAATTTTACAACTGCCTCAATAAGGTCAAAAGAGACTCAAACTGATAATGCAAGAGATCTAAACTAAGATCCAAGCACATTACAAACACCTAATAGGCCAAATAAGACCAATATCTAAAAGTACAATTTCCACTCAAAATCTCTAAAATCTGATCATTGATTATGAAAGTAGATGAAAAAAATGCACTTTCAAAAAAAATGGCATGTGAAAAGGAGGTCGTATGAACTCAAACGAGGCCTTTGAAGTTGCAGAATTGAGGATTGGATAGGTACAATTGAGAGAATCCAAATTTTTTAAAAAACTAGTGCACCAAAATCAAAAAATAACCACACCACTATGAAGATCACAAAATTTTAGCCCATTTCAAAAAAAATTGCACCAAAAAAGGAGCAAAAATGAGCAAGATATGGCCTTTCAAAGTTGGATTGCAAAACTGAAAAGCTCAATGGAGAGGGGGTCAAAAAATTTCAAAAGTTTGCTGATGTGGCACTGACATCAAAAATTTACAAGCTTAAATTTGACGACCGTATGACCGTCGTGAAAACTTCACCTCCCTGCTGACTGGGCGTCCGTACTGTACGGATAGGCTGATGTGGCAGTCTGCATCAGCTCTGCGTGGCAGGTGATGTGGCATCTGACTAGGCTGCGTGTGTGGCAGTGACTGGGCGTACGACTGGATTGTGTGTGTGCTGCATGGCGGGGTCCCGATAGCTGACTGGGCTCCGTGTGGCGGGGTCTGGGTCCGTCGGTTTAGAGGTACACGACGGCTGGTGGTGAGACTGGAGGTCGCCGGAGGTCCTGACCGGCGGCGGTGGCTGGGTCCCGGCAGCGCGGGAGCTGGGTGGCATGGGGGAGATTTGCAGCGGTGGTGGCTTCGACAATGCTTACAACATAGGTACGACCCTGCAACGCAGGGTACTACGGAGTACGGGGGGGTTTGCGGACCCCCAAAACAACAAAAAAAGTTTTTTTTTTATATATATTTTATTTATTTATTTATTTTTATCGCTTTTATTCGAATTTTTTTTTCTTTTTTTTTTTTTTGAAAAATAATTAAAAATTTTCGAAATCCGTACAATAATAGCCAAAATGGGGAAAAAAAATTTCTCACCAAAATAGGTCGACTTTATAGTCGAAATTCATGGAAACGGCCTCTCAGATTCAACGGTGATGTCCAAATCGCTGTACGACGCTCCCAAAAAATGAAGATCCCCAAATCCAAAAATAGAAGCCTTCCAAAATGTCTCCAAAAAACTAATCAATGAAGCCCCAATGGCTCTGATACCATGTAGGAATTTGCCAAGATCAAGGGCACAATGAAAACCATAAAAGAGAGACAATAGAATGACAAGAACAAACTGTATTCTCATCAATATGCAAATGATCAACTGGATTAACCAATACAATGAATATAGGCCTGCTTATATAGGCAAGGCCATATGGATGTACGAACACACAATTATGACATGTGGCTTAATGAGAAACAAGGGTAGGTAAGAAATACTAAGGGTAGGTAGGAGAAATAATATAATATTCCACAAGAGGTGGATGACCCATCGAATGTGGAGTGTAATAGCAAAATAAGACCACAAAAGGTGGAATTTCTCCTACACGCTCTATCCCTATGTGCACACTTCCCTAAGTGTCTCAAATCCAAACTACGAAGAGATGCATTATCCTAAGTTAACTTAAGTAAAGTGTAATAATATCCAAAATGAATATTTATTTACACCAACAGTGGGCTTCCTTGTGATGACCGGGATCACGAGAGATAGGCTTGCATGACATTCCTTGTAAGGATGCATGAAGTCTAGACCACCAGGGCACATTGGAGTTTACTATGATTCGTAAATAAGTGATAACCTAATAATTGATGGGTTGGGTAGCTAGATTAATTAATAAGATGATAAATTCATTTGAGCCTCATGACTTAGTCCTAGGTAGGATGTTTTAGGATAAGCATGAGAAGACTGTGAAGATGCAAAGCTAATCTCCCTTAGTCTCACATAGGTTGAGATGGCTCCAAATGTCCATCAAGCTAGTGCCTTATGTTATTATGTTTTGAGGATGGCATGTGATGACACTCCACTCCTACGTGTGTTCCCCTTTATGATTTATGATTATGCTTATTGGATGCATTTATATCTTGCTGAGTTATACGCCTCTGGGAGTTAATTCTTGTTGTATTGTGTGAGTTCTTGCATGAGAGTCCTTGTGTGGTTAGTCTCTTTGGTTAGGGTGCCAACTTAGGTTTAGAGTGTGTGTTGGGACCTTGTGTCATCTCCTAGCATGGGGGGTTGTTCCTTTGGTTCCACATGGTTGGGTGGTTGGTGCTTTTTGGCCATTGGGATGTTCTGTTGGATTCTTCTTGCGTGGATATGGATTCTTCTTCATGATGGACTATGGATGTACCTTGTAGCAGATTTATGTAGTGAATAAGATGGAATGCATGTAATGTAATATTCTTGTATATAGTAGATGGATTTTTGTAAAAGAAAGAGCTATGCTCATGATGTATTTAATGTACTTGTATTTGTAAGATTAATTGTAGTTGGAATAGAAATGGATTTGCATTATGGTTCAGTTGTATTATTTCATGAAATGTTTAGAGGCAAGTTAGAATGTAAAATAATCTTGAAAGAGGAATATTTGTAGATTAATAAATGAATATGTTAGAAGGTGTTAATTAGATCTAGTGAAGATTAATCATTCATATAGATGCATTGGTAGAGAGGAAATTATGCATATCACGAGGAATAAGTAATGTTGTAGGCTGCATATCTCATGGTTAGAGGATTAAAATATGATGCATTAAAGTAAGATGAAATATATCTATCATGTGTGTAGTATGTTATTGTGGTAATGAATTAAGTAATTATGTTGAAGTACCCTAGGGAAAGGTTAATGATGCTATGTTATTTCCGCTTATGTTATTTGATGAAATAAGTAATGATGTATGTTCATATTGGTTAAATGGTTAATGAGTGTAAATAGATGGAGATGTTATGTGTCGCATTAGTTGTTATTAGATGTTAATTAAGAAAAAAAAAAAATCTCCATTTGCACGTTATTGTTTAGTTTCTCTAGGGTATTTTGGCGTACAACTTGGTATCAGAGCCCATATTCAAACACTGGGTAGTCTGGTTTCAATTGAGCCCATTGTGCATTTTAGCATTTAGCATGGGGTAGCCTAGCGGTTTTCATCTCTGCTATTTATTTAATTGTTATAGTTTCCTTGGATGTTTAGCTTATAGTTTCCTTTGCGTTTATCTTAGATAAGATGCCTGTTAGGTGTAGAGATCATCATCATGGTGGTCGCACGGGTACTCGTAGGAACCCTCATCTCAAGGTTTCTAAAGAGTCACACCATGAGGAGTAGGAGCAGGAGCAACCTAGAGATTATGTGATTCCATAGTTGGTGAACGTGCTTCAGGAGCTTCTTGGTCGCCTAGGACCAAGACAGGAGGAGAACCAACGGGAGTGATCTCGTCATTCGGAGCATCGGGAGAGAGAGCATTCACATTGCCCTAGGAGGAGAGTTAAGGTGGATCAGGAGGTGCTTGCAGCTAATCACATCAGAGATATGAATAGGACTCTTCCCCCTACCTTTGATGGCTTAGGCAGTGGCATGGAGGCAGAGACATGATTATTGGACTTAGGCAGGTGTTTTTCTATGCATCAATGTAGCAATAACACCAAGGCGAGATGTGCGATTTTGCATCTTCATGATTTTGCGATGATATGGTGGCACATGGAAGAACATAAGCTGCATTTGGACATAGCGATGATATATTGGGAGTTATTCTTAGAGCGGTTTCGTGCTAGATTTCTTTCAGATCATTGGAGGCAGAGGAAGGCCGGTGAGTTCCACGATTTGAGACAACAAAAGATGACTGTGGAGCAGTATGAGCATAGGTTCTTCGAGCTTAGATAGTATGTTGGGTATGCAAATGATGAGCCAATGCTGATTCAACACTTTGTGAGAGGTCTCAATGATCGTATTAGTGGAGAGGTTCGGATGCATGGACCTAAGACCTTGGAGGCAGTTGTGGAGAAGGCAAGGCTAGCAGAGGAGAATCTTTCCTTAGCATCAGGAGGGGCGACTAGAGGACAAATAGTAGTGCACTTGTTACAGGATCTATTGTGAGAGGACCACAAGAGCAGTCTTTTGGATATGCTAGGAGCTATCCTTCTTCTTTCTGTGGTAGTCAGCAATTTAAGAAGAGGTTTTCTTAGGGGCAGAACTTTGCACGAGGTGCCAGATTTCAGGTTGATAGGAGTCATAGTTGTCAGCATGATAGGAGACCTACTCCTTCTCAGCTAGTGTAGAGTTCTCAGCCAACTTCTAGTAGAGGAAGTGTTCAATAGTCGAGTACATCACCAGGTAGTAGAGTGTTTGTCAGGAGAGATTTCTTTGCATGTGGACAGCCAGGTCACATTGTCGTTCATTGTCCTCAGCGTACTTCTCAGATGTCAGGGTAGTAGATGTCAGCTACTTCTGAGCCTACAGTTGGAGATACAGGCAGGTCTTATCATATTTTTGCGGTGGTTGATAACCATTAGGCTGAGCATCAGGCCACCCATTTAGAGACATCAGGTGTGATAGGTGGTATCTCTTGTTTAGTGTTATTTGATTCTGGAGCGTTAGACTCTTTTATTTCTCCTTTTCTAGTAGGGCGATGCAGGTTTGCTATGACAAAGAAAGATGATAGGTGGCAAGTAGAGCTAGCTACGGGGTCCAAAGTGGTAGTGGATTCCCTTGTGGTTAGTTGTCCTTTAGTTTTAGGAGTTTGGCATACTTCTGTGGATCTTCGTGTTATGTCCTTGGGATCTTATGATGTGGTTCTTGGTATGGATTGGCTTGGATCTCACCAAGCACAAACAGATTGTAGAGGTAAGAGAATGTAGTGGATTGATGATAGTGGAAAGAGTGTGGGGATTGTAGGTATTCAGAGACCTATCTCTCTTCACATGATTTTTGCTATGTAGATGAAGAGGTGTGCGCGTAAGGGTTGCCAGTTGTTTGCAGTCAGAGTGAAGGATGTGGATGAGGGAGTTAGCTCGAAGAATTTATTGAAGCAGCATCCCATTCTTTAGGAGTTTATAAATGTTTTTCCTAGTGAGATTCCAGGTATGCCCCCTCGGTGAGATATAGATTTCAGGATTGATTTGGTGCCAGGAGCTAAGCCTATCTCTAAGGCTCCCTATCAGATGACCACGTAGGAGTTGAATGAGTTGAGGGTTCAGTTGGAGGATTTATTGGCGAAGTTGTTTATTCATTCTAGTGTGTCCCCTTGGGGTGCACCTGTGTTATTTGCGAAGAAGAAGGACAGATCTCTTCGATTATGCATTGATTACAGGTAGCTTAATAAGGTGACAGTGAAGAACCGATATCCCTTGCCTCAGACAGATGATTTGTTTGACCAGATTAAGGATGCCAAGGTCTTCTCTAAGATTGACCTTAAGTCAGGATATCACCCATTGAGGATTCAGGAGGTGGACATTCACCACACAACTTTTCGCACTATATATTATCACTATGAGTTCATAGTGGTACCTTTTGGTCTCATGAATGCACCTTCAGTTTTCATGAGCTTGATGAATGGTGTATTCAGGTTGTATTTGGATAGATTTGTATTGATATTTCTGGATGATATTTTGATTTATTCGAGATCAGTTGAGGAGCATGAGGATCATGTGAGGCAGGTCTTGCAGTGTCTTAGGGAGAATCAACTATACGCCAATTTGGTGAAATGTGAGTTCTTCTAGACAGAGGTGAGATATCTTGGTCATGTGATTTTTGGAGAGGGTACCGTAGTTGATCCCTCAAAGATTCAAGCGATTATCAATTGGCCAGCACCCACTAATGTGGGAGAGGTGCACAATTTCATGGGTTTAGCAGGATATTATTGTAGATTTGTTTAGGATTTCTCCAGGTAAGCTCATCCTATCACTTCTCTTCAGAAAAAAAGGGAAGACATTTGTTTGGATGGAGCAGTGTGAGATAGCATTTCAGATCCTTAAGGAGCGTTTGACCAGTGCACCTATTTTAGCAGTGCCAGATCCTTTGGGGAATTTTGTGGTGTGTATGGATGCTTCTTTGGAGGGTCTAGGAGTAGTGTTGATGCAGGATGGTCGTGTGGTTTCATATGAGTCGCGGAAACTTAAGAATCATGAGAAAAATTATCCCACCCATGATCTTGAGTTAGCGATGGTGGTTCATGCTTTGGTTAGATGGAGGCACTTCCTTCTTGGACATAGATTCAAGCTACACAGTGATCATCGCAGTTTGCAGAATATCTTCATGTAGCCAAATCTTAATGCTAGGCAGAGGCATTGGATGGAGTTCTTATGTGAGTACGACTTCAAGGTGAGATACATTCAGGGTAAGGATAATATGGTAGCAGATGCATTGAGTCGCATGAGGCATGAGATTTCAACAATGTCTCTTAGTGTGGATTTGAAGACCCGTATTCTTAGTGCCCTTCCTTTAGATGTATGGTGTCAGGAGATTATTGCAAAGGTTGCCACAGGTAGAGCTCTTGAGGGCAGATATGCGGGCTACTTAGTGGAATCAGATGGACTTCTTAGGCATTTGGGATGTATTTATGTTCCACCATTAGATGGTCTTTGAGATTTGATCGTGTCGGAGGCACATCGTGCACCTTACTCAACACATCCAGGTGTAAAGAAGATGCACACAGATTTGAGACAGATATATCATTAGTATGGTATGAGGAGAGATATTGCAGATTTTGTGGCATGTTGCCTAGAGTGTCAGCGAGTGAAGGCAAAGCATCAGCATCCCGTAGGATTATTACAGTCACATTTGGTTCCAGGATGGAAATGGGATATTATATCTATAGATTTTAGAGTTGGATTGTCCATGTCTTCATGCCATCATGATGCTATTATGGTCACTATAGACAGAATGACCAAAGTAGCACAATTTTCTCTGATTAGGTCTTCATATACAACAACGACAATAGCTCGGGTTTTCTTGGAGGGAGTTCTGAGGTTGCATGGTATTCCTTGGCGGATCATATCAAATCATGATCCAGTGTTCACATCAGCTTTCTAGATAACTCTTTAGCATGATTTGGGGATGCAATTGAACTTTAGTTCAGCTTATCACCCCGAGACAGATGGACAGACTAAGAGGGTGAACCAGGTTTTGGAGGACATGTTGATGATGTATGTGATGGATCAATAGTCTCATTGGGAGGATTACCTATATTTGGTTGAGTTTGAGTACAATAACGATTACCACAGATCTATTGGTATGTCTCCTTATCAGGTGTTATATGGTAGACCGTGTCGCACACCCCCGAGTTGGGATCGTTTAGAGGACAAAGTGAGTATTGGATCAAAGATGTTGTAGGATATGAAGGAGTAGGTGACTCGCCTTAGGGAGCATTTGATAGCTGCTCAGGATAGACAAAAGAAATATGAGGATGCTCATCGAGTGGACAGGCAGTTTTCTATTGGTGACAGGGTATTTTTGAGAGTTTGCTCATGAAAGAGTCTGATCCATTACGAAAAAGGCTCAAAGTTGGTGCCTCGATTTGTTAGACCTTTCGAGATTTTGGAGCAGATTGGTCCTGTGTCTTATCACCTTGCCTTGTCACCTAGCTTGTCTCGCATCCATGATGTCTTTCATGTTTCAGTTTTGAGGTTATATCATCTTAATATTTCGCATGTGTTTGATTGGAATGCTTTATAGGCTGAGGATGGGTAGCTTTCTATGGAGCCCTTGCGCATTCTTTAGCACAGAGAAATGTCCCTCAGAGGTCGGAGCATAGAGTAGGTAAGGGTCCAATGGGATCCAATTGATGATTCTTCAGCTACTTAGGAGGATGCAACGCTGATGAGAGAGATATACCCCTATTTGTTCTAAGGCTTCCAAGAGTAAGCCTAGGCAAAGTGGGGGAGGATGTAGTGTCCACCCTTGATTTGACCTATTTTGACTAGAGTTGACTTTTATATTATGCTTGATAGACTTATCTAGACTATATTTGATGATTTGGATGATGATTACTCATGTGCTTCAATTACTTATTATTGATGTTAGACACTATTGGACATATGCTATTTTGATGATCTATATGGATGTTGGTACTATCATGATTGATCATGTGATTTGATGATATATGTACTCGATGGATTTTATATGCTCACTATGTGATGGATTATCGATAGATTTGATTTATCATGGTTTTGATGATGATTATGATTACACTAACCCTACTTCATGATTACATTTGATGAGATGTTTGTTAGATGTGTTTGACTATTGTTTGACGATCTTCGTGATAGAGATGATTCCACATCACTCATTACGAGTGGGATGTGTCATTGTGATTCTCTATCACTTGCTTATTCTATATATGTATATATATGTGGTATTATCGTTTTGTGGTTGCAGGACTTTGCAGGTACCAGACATCGACTCCACTTGGCTTCACAGGTCTGAGCATGTCTTTAGTTCCAATGGCTTATGTGGTTCGGAGATGGCATGAGTTCCCCTCACATACTCTAGGTCTAAGTTGTTCATCGTGAGTAGTTAGCATCTTGGCATAATTCACCATGTCAGTTAGTAAGCTTGGTCTTCTTGGTATTGTGAGTTCGGTTTATATCGGTTGATTTACTTGATTATGTTAGAGTAATTATGTGGCTCTTGATGTGTGGTTTTATATTTAGTAATGTTTATTTTAATGTATTTAATTTATTAGTTTTGAATATTTAATTATTTGACATTTATATTTATTTGATAATTAACGTTTATTGATTTTATGATTATTTAATATTTGATAAGCCTTATTTTTGTTTAATATTTATTTTATATTTGCGATTTAATCTTTAATGGTATTTGATTGTTTAATTATTTATTTGATTTTCTATGGTTTAGTATTTATTTTATATCTTATATTTATTTGGTTCTTTATTTTATTTTATTTTTTTAGCTTTTGGTTTATTTAATTTTAATCCCCATTTGGATTATTTATTTATAGCTTATGTTTATTTAATAGTTTGACTTTTATTTCCTAAGTGGGGTGTATGAACACATTAAATTAAAATAATAATAAAACATTCCCACTTTGCTGGATAAGTATATTTTATATTTACTATACCTACCCTTTACTCTAATTGGCTAAACTCAAAATGGGGGAATAAATTATAATATATGGTGGGTTGGTAAAATATATTTTAAAATGGAACATTTTGATTGGCTGAGATTGAGGCTAGGGTTTTTGGTTATTGTTGCTTTTTATTTTCATTCCCGTGATGGTTTTCGGGTTGGCTATTCTTTGGAAATTTTTCTAGCAAGCATTCTTCCATGGTTTTGGATTTCTTTTACTCTTGGTTTTGGCTAGAGCTTGGTTGGATTTTGGTTTGGTTTTTTGGGATCTCTTCTTCAGCTTCAATCTATCACTTCAAATTGTAGGTTGGAGTTCTTTTACTTTTGCATTTTGATTTTAATGGTTTATTTGTGTATGCATTGTGTCTGCAAGTGTTTTGCACTTGGGTTGAAATATTATGTTATTCTATAGTTTTAATATTGTTGGAGATTAATATTTGGGGAAGAAACTTTATGTTAGAAGAGTTTTCATATAGTTGCTGGAAAAATATTTTTGGTTTTCCTGTGCATGTCATCTCTCGGCTCTATGAAATTCTTGTGAAAATCTCTGGTTGATGAATCTTTTATTTGTATGGGAGTTGAATGGATATTTTTCCCCTTGAGAGTCTTTTGGTCTGAAAGTGGTTGGATTTAGTTTCATTGGGTTGTCTGTGAGTTTGAAAGGGTCTGTATGCATTTTGTCGTGAAGAAATTTTGGGTTGGATCTTCAGTTATAGTCTGAATTTATTTACCTTGTTTATACCTATGTATTCCTTATTTCTGGGCATCTCCATTCATGTGTTTTTCAAGCCCCTTTGTTTAAGTTTGGAATTTATTTTTCTGTCATAAGTTTTCTGAGTTTTTCGTGTGAAATATGTAAATGTGTTGTTTCAGTGAAAGCGTTGTTTAAATATGTAAATGCATTGTCCTATGGGATGAAAGCAGTCTATTTGACAAAAGTGTTGTTATATGGGATAAAAAGGCTAAACTGTCCACATTCTGTGTTTTCTCAGTTTTGGTCATTTTTTAGGTATTGTCCTAAGTTGATTTTTGTACCAGAGGCTTTATTTGAGGTCTAGTAATATTTTCTAGTTTTTTTTGGCAATTTAGCATTAAGTTGTCATTGATGTCAATAGTTTTGGCCAAGTCACTAGTAAGAAATGGTGACTGGTATAAGAAGAGCAAGACAGAAGGAAGGCTGCCGGTAAATATGCCTTGTGTCATCTACCAGTAAAGAAGGCTTACCGGTGAGGCATAAACCGAGATGAAGGTTGTTTATGTGTTATGAAGGCACAAAAATCGGTGAACAAAACAAAGAAGATGTTTGATGGTCATACCGGTAAGATAATCTAAATCGGTAGTCAACCTTGGTCGACAATGTATGTCAAACTGACATAGGAAGACAAGCAAAGGTGGATGTCGACAAGCAAAGGTGGATGTCGACAAGCATAATAGCTGGATGCTAGGTGAGAATATTACACAGGTCGGTGGTGTGTGCATCGATGTAACAAATCTGCAAGCAGGTCGGCTTTTATGAGGAACCCGCAAGTCATGGAGGATGCCAGAGGATTGCGGCTCGAGGAAGGAAAGTTGGAAAAGCAATTGCACTGATCTTGCAATAAGATTTGATCTTCGTACCTATTTTGCGAAGGAAACAACAAAGCCATTAATGATGAATGACAAAGAAAAGCAGAAAAGCATGGTGCAGACCTCCAGATTTAGAAAATGCACATTGGAATGCGAAGCTTTGCTTGTGATTGACCAATGTCATGAAGATCTTATCCCTAGAAAAGCAGATCAAATAAAATCATATTCAGATCGAGTTGGAGAAGAAAAACCTAACACAATAGTGTTTGAATGTGTTCTTGGCAGGAATCCAGGATTATAAATACATGAGCTCAAAACAAAAAAGGTTGATGCTTGTGGAGAAGAAGAAAAAGGAAGAGAGCTTGAGTGCAGAGAAGGATCATCTCACTTAGAATTTATTCTAAGAAAGTTGCAGAGTGAGATAGCAAGATAACCAGTAAGAGAGTTTAATTGACAGGGATAGAGTACTGGTATCACTATAGCAGGTCCAATAGTTGAGCAAACCAGTGAGGTGTGGTTGAGTAAGGAGGCATCTCAGTGTGTTGTGAGGTTGTGTGTGTGAGAGAGAAGAGAGGCCAAGAATCAACGAAAGCAATCTATTAACCGGTAGTGTGAGAGAGAAGACTGTTAACTGACAGAGACCTATTTGATCAAGAGTTACAAAATTCATTTGCAACAAGAAGCTATAACTGTATCTAAACTGTATTTCAATATACATCACCAAGTTGGAGCTTGGTGCAAGGGTTGGTGCGCTAAATCTTTGTAATTTAGTGTTTTACTTGTGAGGTTGGATTGGAGCTGCAGACTCTAGCAGCATTTCTCACCAAGGTTTTTCCCATATTGGGTTTTCCTCGTACATTTGGTGTTGTGAGTTGCATTTGTGTGGTTGTTTTCTTTGGTTTCCTCATCTACCTTACTGGTTTGATTGTTTAGTGCTTAAGATAACAGTCGGTATTCTGAAGTAGCTTTAAAAGAAGGAAGAGTTTAGGAACCCCCGATTCACCCCCCTCTCAGTAGTACTCTGTGATGAACAATTGGTATCACAGCATAGGTTCCCAGTTGTAGACACCTAAAATTGTCCTGTCTAATTAAATAAATATTTTTATTTATTTAATTATCTTAAGCCTAATTCTTCTATTAATTAAATAAATTTGTATTTATTTAATTAATTCATTTATCCTCTTCTAAGCATTTTCTCATTTAAATAAATACTTTTTATTATTCAAATTGTTCTTCCTCTAAATTAAATAAATATTTTATTTATTTAATTGATCCCACTTCTTCTATTAATTAAATAAATCTTTATTTATTTAATTAATTCATTAGCCTTTTCTACCCATGACAACATGTCTTTCATTTCTTAATTCCTACATTACCTACCCTCTCGTTATTTTCTTATTTCCTCTACCTACCCTCTAATCCTAGCCGACCATCTATCTGTTACACCTCTTAATCTTATCCCTCCATTTCCTAAAGTGTCTTCTATATAAGGAGATGCTTCCTTCATTATCAATCCTCCCCAAGCATTCTAGCATTCACACTTTCATATGCGATCTAGCTATCGACCACATTTTCATTCTTTGTCAAGCTCTTGTGCACACATAAAATATGAGAGCAAATATATCAAGAAAGATCAATGGAGATAGGAAGAATGGAGATTCAAATCCTAGTGGACATGTGATGGTATAATCTTTGTGATTTCATTGATTTACACTGTTTTAGGTAATCTTCATATGTTATGGTGGATCTTTGTTGTTGTTAGGCTAGGGTTTTGTGGTTGAATCTATTTTAATCTTTCGATATTTTTATTTCCATTTTTACCATAAACATTTTGGCACGTCGCGTCTGTGATTGCTGAAATCGCGTTTGTGTCGCCAACAATATTTTACATTTTTCCAGATTGCAGGGCCACGTCTGTATTCCCGAATTGTGTTTGTGATCATTTTACCAACTTCTGTGTTGCGGAGTCGCATCTATGTTTCGAAACCGCATTTGTGGTGTTTGAAGGCGCGTCTGTGTTGCAGAACAGCGTCTGTGTGGAATCTAATCGCGTCTGTGTTTGGTTCTTGTAATTTTTGGTTTTGTTTCAATTTTTAGGGTTTTATTTCATCATTTTGATTTCAGATTTTATTTTATTTTCAAGCTAATATCTTGTGATCTAGCTAACAAATTGGTACAGCTTGTCCTTGAAGCGAATCGCATTGTCGAAGGCCCCTTTTTCACAAAGTCTTTTGGATCTAAACTTTACCTAACTTGTGTGCTTGCAGGACGAGTATTATTGTAAAACTACTAACAAATCTTTGTTGTAGAACTTTGGCAAGGGTTTTCTTTTGATCTTCATTGTGTGCCTTGTTTTCATAGATTATCAAATACTTCAATTGGTGCACTAAAACTGAACCAGTATCTTTTGTATCTTGGGCAATAGGCTCTTTGTGTTTAATCTTTAGAGGGCCTACCTCCCCATGTGGTCATTAGGACTACTAGTGAGGAGGGAACGACCCAAGGGGTAGTGATTAAAACCCACCTCTTTCGAACCACTATAAATAACTGTATCCATGGTGAAAGCCATGGGTAACGTGTGTTGATTAGTTCATACCGACACTATGTCTCCCCATAAACTCATTTGATCAAATTTATTTGATCAGTAGTAGGGCGTAACCCCTACCAGCTGGGAGCCTTCTGTATTTATAGAGCTGAAAGTGTCGCATGTATGCCATATGAGAGGATGCCCTTACTAGCACCTTTTTGTTTTAGAGAGCTAAAATCCTTCTATTTGTTGGGGCAGGAGGTCGGACCTCTGGAGCGGCCCACACACATATGGTTCTTAGTATAGATACAAAGTTCATCATGGGGAGTTTTCATGGGGACTGGTGCTTGGCTGCCCCGGAGAAGTGAGTGCCGAGGGTGGAACCAGTGGGGTCAAGCATCTAAGTATCCACTTTGAATAGCGTAGCCTCGAGGGAAACTCCATGTGGGATCAACAACTATTGTCCTGGCCAACCATAGGAATTGTGCTTGTCTTCTTTTAAACATTCAAACATTCAAGATCAAACATAAAAAACATTGTGTCTTTTGTGTCTTCAGGTGTATGCAAAATATTTTTACATCAAACAACACACTTTCTTTTGAGTCATTTTGAGTCCAAACACCTGCAAACATAGAGTCCTCATCAACATTGTGTCCTCTTGTCATGAAAAATGGTCATAAATTTTGATTTGGTCACAACAAGCAACTTTACAAATTGGAAAAATTGCACTCAGATTCTAGAAATGCGTCTGTGTCTGATAGAAACATGTCTGTGTCCTGTAACCGCGTCTATGTAGGACAGAAACATATTTGTGTTATCATAGCAAATTGCATTCACAAAATTCTCAGAAACATGTTTGTGTAGTGTTTAATCATGTCTGTGTTGGGTAACCACGTCTGTGAAGTCTACATGCACGTCTGTGTTCAGTATTGGAAAATATTTACAGTCCAGCAAACAAGAGCAATTAGTTTCATAATTCTTGAGCTTCCTAGGTTATTTCTCTGGGTTTTCATCTAGAATTCAGCCTATTTCTGGGTCTCACAAAGTTCATCATTGCTTTACATCTTGCATTACATTCACATTTGTCTAAACTTGAGTCAAAAGGTCACTTGCTTGTCCTCATCTTGCTTTGTCAACACAATACATACAATATTTTGCTAAGTGGTCCCTCATCAAGGTCTATCACCTTTGGGTCTCATTTGGTCTTACTTAGAGTCAAGGTCAACTTACCTCATCAAGAGATCTATCATCTCTTTGGAAGCCACACCTACTCTACTACATACATACTTGGTCTTACACTTTGGACATTGCAAGTACACCTCAGATTCATTTACATTCCATCCAACTCTTGGTCTTCCATACTCTTTCCATTTTCATCTAGTCTCACACATCTTGGTCAAGACCTAGTTCATTGTTGAAACCCATTCCCAAAAATCTAGGAGGGAAACTAAATAGGCTCAAGGGTCTGCAAACATGAGTGGCTATGAGTACGACAACGATACCTTTTTCAATTCTGATCATACCACATTACCTGACATGGACATCTATAGAAACACTCAAAATATTGAGAACCTGGATAATACAAACAACAATGATACACACAATGACAATATAGACAACATTTCAGTACATTCAATAGAAGTGGAAGACTCTATTATGGATCCCCATTTTAATCATTTGGTTGAAGAGATCATGAGAAGAGAGAGACAATATTTCCTACAAGTGATGGCACAAAGTGGAGCTAAGATACCTCATGATTTTGACATGTCCCAAATAGTGGAAAATCAACCTACTCAAGAAAGTCAACTCAATATGGATCAAAGGAGACCTAATAGTGGAGGTACTAGAGGACCATGTTTCATGCCTGATTCACCATCATCTTTGTTTCAAAAACCTAAGATCCCCAATACACATGGTCAAGCTTATGATACTCACGAAAGAACATCTCATGAACAAATACGTCTATGCAGACCTTTATGGAAGTCTTATGCAGATAAATACACTCAATCACATACCAATGCTAAGGATCAACCTCAAAAACAATTGGATATCCAGAGGCATGCTCAAAATTTGGACACAAGAAAACCTCGTGTCAAATTTGGGGGCACTACACAAGAAAAAACTCATGACATGCCTGTAGAATATGATATGCATGGACAAAGCAGATATTCCATTCATCATTATGACTCTATACCAAGTGGTCCCTATACATAGTATCATTATAGACCTCCCCCGTATGAACATGTTTATGATCAATACCATCCATATATGCAGTATCCTCCTCCTCCACTCGGTGGCTCAGGCATGGGATATGGTCCAAGAAATCGGTCTCCACCCAAAAATAATTTGGAACAATAGATAAGGGACTTACAAAATAAAATGGAGGATATAAATACACCAAAGCTAGCTTACACAATGAGAGATATATGTCCCTATCCATTTGATAAAAACGTTCCAATGCCTCCATTTCCTACACACTTTGTGACACCAAAGTTTGATAAATACAGAGGAAAAGGAGACCCTAAGGCACATATAAGACAATTTTTCACAGCTTGCATTGAGGTAGTAGCAGAAGAAACACACTTGATGAGATTGTTCCCACAAAGCTTAGGTGATCAAGCTATGGAATGGTTCTCCCAAATTCCACTTGGAATTAAGTCATGGGCTGATCTAGCAGAGGCTTTCATACAACATTTCTCATATAACATAGAGACAAATATATCAGTTACCACTTTGTGTAATACCAAACAGAAAGATGGGGAGTCATTTTCATCATTCTTACAATGATGGAGGAATTTATCTAGTAGATGCTCTTGTGAAATTCCACAAAAAAAATGGTAGAGATGTTTACACTGAATGTCAATAGAGAAATTGGTTATGACTTGAGAAAAGTTTGTTTGTCCACTTTCAAGGACATCATTGAGAAAGGCTTAGTGACAGAGAAGGTCTTAATTGAGCAAGGAATCATCAAGATATTCAAAGAAAATAAAGAGGATTTTAAAGGAAAGGACAAGCGACGATTTTGGAACAAGAACAAGAACACAGTAAATGATGGCATTATCAATGCTAACACAGTGAGACCAAAAATCATTCTTTCTGGATCAAGTTCTACAAACAACCAACTAAATACTCAAACAACTTCAAAACCATGAAGGAAATACACCCCATTGGGAGAACTACTTGAGTCAGCCTTCAAGAAGCTGGTGGCAAACAAGATAATAACAATTCCAGACAATCCTCCATATGAGCCAAAAGTCAAACCAAATTGGTGGAATGATGATGAGTATTGTGAATATCACAAGAGCAAGGGACATAAAACAAGAAATTGCCATCACTTGAAGAACATTATACAAGATCTTATTGATAGACGTGACATTGAGATCGAAGGACATACATCCAATCAAGAACATGATATGTTTAAGGAACCATTCCCTAAACATGACAAGGGAAAATCCAAAGCCACAGATGAGAAAGCCAACTATAACAAAGCATCCTATAACTATGATTCAACTGTTAATCAAATTTTGATGGACAAATATGTTTCTACTATTATCATAAAGGACAAAATTCTTGAAAGTTCTACCCGAAGAGCCAAAAATGTCCTAAAAGGAATTGGACCTTCTTCTGAATCTACCTCCGAATGTAATGTCACAACTCGTCGAGGTAAGGTCACCCCGCAAGGTGCTCCAACTAAAACTACAACTTCCTCATCAGCCAAACCTAAATATGACCTAGTAGAACAGTTAGGGAAGATGCCCACACTTATCTCCATCCTTGAGCTTTTACACATATCTCCTGCACATAAAGCCATCCTTGATAAAACTTTGAGAGAAACCTCCATCCCCACTGATTTGAACGTGGACCAGTTTCAAGCCATGGTGGGATATCTTTCCATTTCACATTTCCTTACATTAACCGAAGCTGATGATGCCTCCATAATGCACCTTTACACATTGAAGCCTTCCTCCACAAGCATCAAATAAAATGAGTCTTGATAGATGGAGGAGTTGGTCTCAATATATGTACTTTGAACATAATAATACAATTGGGATATTCAGATAAATCTGTGAATGCTACAAACAAAATTACCATCAAGGCATATGATGATGAAGAGCATTCATCCAAGGGCATAGTCACCTTACCTCTCAGAGTAGGTCCAATTACAAAGGATGTGGTTTGTCAAGTCCTAGACCCCCATCTCACATACAACATATTGCTAGGATGTTTGTGGATTCATGAGATGAGAGCAGTCCCATCTACATACCATCAATGCATTAAGTTTCCTTATAATGGAGTTGAAGTAACAGTAATGGTGACCCTAATCCATTTATATGTTGCGATAATTTGAGGCCAAAAGCCGAGACAATAATTCCAATTATTAGAGAGGCTATCCCATCATCTACATATATTGACCCTGAATTATTAAAACCTTCAACATCAAAGCAAGGTGAGCTTAAAGGGAAATATCAAGATAAAGGCATGGGTGAATACACTCTAAATCAAACCATGTGCTTGCGGCAAGTTATGAACTCACCAAAAGAATATGGACAACCATATCCTTCTAAACGGGTATCTATCATTATGCTAAAATGGGATCCTACTATATTCCAAAAGTGGGGTGAAATGGAAGAAGAAGACTAATACAAAATGCTTTACAAAGACCCTGAGGATGATACACAAGATCACATTAAGATACCATGTAAAAAATATGGCAAAGGATTCAAGATCCTACACAAGTTTGGGTACGATGGTAAAAGTCCTCTTGGCTTAAGAAAAGAAGGTATCACTCAACCTTTGCAACCAGAATTGACATTTAAAAATCAACGCTCAAAAGGGCTTGGTTTCATATCTTCCAGGGTAAACACTCAAAAATCAGAAGAAGCATTGCATATCAAGGTTTCCAAAGATCAACAAGAGAGCCGCTATTCCACCGACTCTAATGAATGAGAATGGGGTTCGGACAAATCCTCCAGTGATTATGAACTCACCGAGACATTTAGAGAACCGGGTGAACTCGCAGAAGAGGAGGAATTTTATAGAAAATTTAGAGTTGTTCAAGAAACAACCCCTGAGGATTCCACACAGTCTTTGTTTTTAGGTTATAGGTCGAAATCACGAAGAATGAGGACACCCGTTCCAGAATGCACTTCTAGTGATGATAATTTGGACTCGTTCACGATCGAGCCAAATGAGGAGAGTGCCAACGATGACCTTGACAACTACCTTGTATACCTGAATATAACTGTATCTTCACCCTTACTCCCGCTAACTTTGAAAACATTGAAGGCCTTCCCCTTGTTCACCACCAACTTATTGATTGGGACCATGAAGGACCTTTACAATTCGACACATTCCAAAATGACGAGGCCTTCATTGACTATTTAGGCATACGAGATGATCTTCTGCTTGGGGACCATAAGGAGGGATACACTATATAACTCAATATTGTGGCATATTTTGGTGAGGTGTTGGGCCTTCTAGTCGAAAAAATATAAAAATAAATATAAATCATGGGTTTTACGGTGAAAACCACATTGTGGCACCGTTTGAACCCAAAAAAGTAAAAAGAAAAGATGTATCTGAGGGTGAAAACCTCTATGAGGCACCCGAAGATGGAAGGCTCGACATTCTCCCAACATCATATGAAGAAAAATCATCCATGTTAGTAGAGGAGACCATCAAAATGAACACTAGTACAAAAGAGATTCCACATAACATATTCCTGGCCCAATCTCTGACAGAGAGAGAAAGACCAAAGTTCATAAATTTCTTCATAGAGTGACAAATCAATTTTGCATGGTCATATGCTGATATGCCTAGACTGGATCCAAATTTAGTAATGCATCATTTGACAGTTAAACCAAGAGCAAAGCCAGTGAAACATAAGTTAAGAAAGATGCATCCACAAGTGGCATTATTATTAAAGGTGGAGCTTAAAAAATTGTTAGATGTTGGATTCATACGACCAATTGATTATCCTGAATGGATCTCCAACTTAGTACTAGTCAGTAAGCCAGATCATAGCATCAGAATATGTACAGATTTCAGAGACATCAACAAAGCTTGTCCTAAGGATGACTTTTCATTGTCAAACATCAACCTGATAGTAGATCTCACAGTAGGTCATGCGATGTTATCTTTGATGGATGAATTCTTAGGCTACAATCAAATAAAAATCGCATTTGAGGATCAACACAAAACAACGTTTACTTGTCCCTGGGGAACTTTCTGCTGGTATGTGATGCCCTTTGGGCTATAGAATGCAGGCGCTACATACCAACAAGCCATGACTACTATCTTTCATGGTCTTATGCATGTAACTGTAGAAGATTATGTGGATGACCTCTTGGGAAAATCAGTAGATAGAGACACACATTTGGACATCCTTTTAGTCATTTTTGACCGGTTAGAAAAATACAAAGTGAGACTAAATCCCTAGAAATGTCTTTGGAGTAACCTCTGGGAATCTCCTTGGATAGATTGTTTCAAAAAGAGGAATTGAAGCCGATCCTACAAAAGTCAAAGTGATATTAGAAATGCCACCACCAAGAAATATTAGTCAATTTGATCTTTACAAGGAAGACTCCAGTCCATACGAAGATTCATAGCACAACTTGCGGATAAATGTCATCCTTTTCAGCACTTGCTACACAAAAACATCAAATTCAAATGGGATGATAACTGTCAATAGGATTTTCAGATACTCAAAGATTATCTTATGAATCCACCAGTCTTGATGCCACTGGTTCCCGAACAACCCCTGTTACTCTACATATCAGCTACACCAACATCACTGGGGGCACTCTTGGCGCAACAAGATGCTGAAGGCAAAGAAAAGGCAATATATTACATCAGTCATACTTTGGTTGGTTATGAGATTAACTAAACAACAATTGAGCATGTGTGTCTCATTGTGGCTTTTGCTTCACAGAAATTATGACATTACATGCTAACTCATGAAACTAAGCTGGTCGCAAGGCTCGATCCACTGAAGTATCTTCTCAATAAGGTGATGCTTACTAGAAGACTAGCCAAATGGGTGATGATATTGAGTGAATTCAACATTGAATATGTGGACATAAAAGCAATAAAGGGACAAGCTATCGCAAATCAGTTGGCAGATGCACCCATGATAAATGATGCTCCTCTAACTTTAGAGTTTCCAGATGAATCTATCCTGACGGTATCACACACGAAGCCTTGGTAATTGTACTTTGATGGGTCATACACACAAAATGGTGCAGGAGATGGCATCCTCTTTATTACACCTCAAGGGGATTCCATTCCCAAATCATACCGATTGTCATTTCCTTGCACTAATAATATAGAAAAATACAAGGCATTAACATCTGGGTTACGAATTGTAGTTCAGTGGAAGATCCAGGAACTTCATGTTTTTGGGGACTCTCAACTTGTAATTCGTCAAGCAACTGATGACTACCAAACAAAGGATGAAAAATTAATGCCTTACAAGAAAATGGTAGATGACTTCAAGCAATATTTCATAAAGATAACCTTTGAGTAGATACCAAGAGAGCATAATCGAGCCACATATGCCATGGCTACTATTGCCTCATTAATTGATCTACCACAGAATGAAGCCCGCTATGAGTTCTTGGTGGATAACCTTTTGGTTCCCTCATATGAGATCACTCCTACTGAGATGATATGTGTCATTGGTCTTGATTCCTAGTTATACGGTTCCATTTTCGCATACCTTCGTAACAACACCCTTCCTCCTGACTTATCCAACAACCAACACTACACTTTCATTCGCCAATATTCTTGATATGTCATTTTATCCGATATCCTATACCGTCAAGGTCTAGATGGCACTCTTCTTAGATGTTTAGAAGGGGACGAAGCTCAGATTGCGTTACATGAAGTTCATGAAGGTATATGTGGTCCACATTCTAGTGGTCCTACCTTAGCCAAGAAACTCATTAGGACTGGATATTACTGGTCTAATATGGAAAAAGATTCATATTAGTTTGTCAAGAAATGTAAGCAATGTCAAATTCATGGAGACCTTATTCATGCGCCAGCATAATAATTTCAACTGATTGTGGCTCCTTGGCCCTTTTGTCAGTGGGGACTCAATCTCATAGGGAAGATTCACCCTCCTTCCAATGACCACAAATTCATTATCACTGCCACAGAGTATTTCACTAAATGGATTGAAGCCATGCCTCTTACATAAGTCACTGGAAAACAAATTGCTACATTCATTCTTAACTATATCATTTGTCGGTACAGTATTCTGCTTTCCATCATCACCGATAACGGACGTCCCTTCAAAAACCAGGTTGTTCATGAATTTTGTGATTGCTTCCATATTACCCATCATTTTTCTGCTCCCTATTACCCCCAAGGTAATGGTCAAGTTGAGGCGTCTAATAAAACCATTCTTAAAATCCTCAAAAAGACAGTCGATGACGCTGGCTGGAATTGGCATATCCAACTTAATCCTACACTTTGGGCTTATTGTACAAGTGTTCGCACACCTACAGGAGCCACACCTTATTCACTTGTCTATGGCGTCGAAGCTATCCTTCCTATTGAGGCCGAGTTACAATCTTTACGAATCTCTTTGCACAACATTATCAGTGATGAAGACTACAGGGTCTCTCACTTACAAGAACTAGAACTATTGGATGAATGGAGATAAACTGCTTTTAATCACCTCAAGGCTTATCAACAATGAATGAGTCACACTTACAATCATAAGGTTAAGCCTCATCTATTTGAGGTAGGCATCTTAGTTCTCAAGGAAAATCCCAAAGATCAACAAGACAGAGAGAAGAAGGGCAAGTTTGAACCAAATTGGCTTGGTCCTTACATCATCACAACAGTCTATGGATCCGGTGCATATCAGCTTTCAACCCTAGATGGCGAACCTTTGGAGGATCCTATTAATAGCATGCATCTTCGCAGGTTTTACACATATCTCTTCAGCATATCCTAATTCAAAAATACAAAAAAAAATAAAAAAAATTCAAAAATACAAAAAAATCATAAAAAATAAAAAATTGTTACTCGGTGAAAACCTGGCAAATAGCACCTTGTGACACAAAAAAAATAAAAATTGAAAAAAGTAAAGAGAAATAAATTCGTCCAACAATGGAAACGACTTCGGTGGTGCCCTAGGAAATTACCATGGTGAAAACCAGGTTACTGGCGCCGTGTGTAGAGACATTGCTCCTCCCTCTTTCAGGATTCAATCTCATCCTTTCAATTTGCACACACTCACAGCCTATCCATCCATAATAACCTTACCCAATCCCATCATGGCTTGTTATTGATCTACCCAAGATTGATTAGCCATTCATAATAATCCCTCATTTTCACCCCTTTCCATCCATAATAAATCAGCTCCTATCTGTGGCTAAGGCAAATCCTAAGTCTAGTGATGGGTGTGGAACTAAGAGCATCACACATTGTGAGGAGTACAGTTTCTTCCAATTTTCTTCAGTCTATCCATGCACAATCCACAATAAAGCAATACTTGCATCATAGATCCATAATAAAGTTTCGTCTTCTCCGTAATAAAGTATCAGTTTCATGGATACGGTCAGTTTCAGATGAGATATTGTAAAGCGGAAAATTGATCGAACCCTAGTTGCTCTCCCCTCTTCCAACTCCGAGGAGAGAGAAGGGAGGTCGCTAGGGTTGACGGTTTTCACTTGGGAGACTTTACATTCAAAAGAGGGGTTGAAACCCACAAGATCCAATCCCACGCAATGCAAGATTGGATTCTAAATGAGTTTCAAGGGTTAAGATAGCAAGGCTACCCTCTTTTGTAAAGAATGTTGATAGAAGAATTAGGCTAGGAGTGCATAGAAAGTGAGAAAGATTCGCTTATAAACTGAGATAGGGATATAGGATGAAGTTGCGGACCTGGAATTAGCAGTAAAATGTCAATACGGCGCTATCCTGCAAATTTGAGCAAAAGTTGTCGGGACGATGGCGCCCGGCGCCACGGTCCTCCGAAAAATCCGCGAAACGAAGGGGGATCTGTTCGTCTCTGCACAAGGATTCCAGATCTTCAATTTCAGCCGCGTACCTGCAACCTACACATAGAAAAGCGAAGACGATTGGGGGGTTAGGGATTAGGGGTTTGCCTTTAGGTCAAACCCCGGTTTTGGAATTAACCAAGAAATGAGAAATGTTGTAAATGTAAATGTCTGTAATGTAAAACAAGTACTAATACCTTGTTGTAAGGATGTTTGTATCCTTATGTGCGAAGGTATAGATGTTGTTGTATGTTGTATGTTGTAGTATGTAGTAATATGTGATCTCCTCTTCAATGGTTGAATCCTTGTCTTGAATGCAACACTTAGCCTTGAATGGAGACTTGGAATGATCAATTGCTTGAATGCTTGAATGCTTGAGTATCGTTTCCACATATGTTCATCTTCTTTTTCATCCTCCCAAAATGAGAGAGAAAATGTTGTTTATATACTTGTCAATTAGGGCTGATAGACTGATTTTCCCAACCTTAGGCCGACCAGGAAGGATAATTTTCCAATTTGCAAACATAAAGACCCGAAGTCCAAAAGAGACCGGGCCCAAAATAGGACCCAGGGACCAGGGCGCTGGGCGCCATGGTCCTGGGGGACCAGGGCGCTCTGGTCCCACCTCCCGGGATAGCAGGGTACAAGGAGGTTCAGGCCAGAGTGCTTGAAAAATGCAGTTTTTAGTGTCATAATCAGGTTTCGGGGTCTCCATTCAGGTTCCGTGTTGCGTCACCATCGTGAAGACCGAAATGCAGTCGAAATTGCAAGTGTCACAATTTTAGGACGCTACATTTAGCCCCCACTTTAGCGGGAGTATGTATGCTCATACTTCCGGTAAAGTACAAGGAAACAACATTGAAAGACTTTCACCATGTCAAGGAGGCAAGACACACCAAGCCCCCAGTGGACTAAGGATCTTACGACTTCGATTGACAAAGTAAAAGGGAAGATCACGAGGGAGAACCATGACTGTCAGTAGTAAGGTTCCCTCACTATGAGTCATGCAAGAGAAATACCGAAAATTTTCAAGGCAAAGCTAAGTTCGCCAAGAAATTTTCAAGTATCTTAAAGGGATAGACGGGGTGTATGCCCCCCTACGTTAAAGCGATCGCACATGCCTCAACGGGGGTGATTGTTTTAACGTAGTGATACACATAAGAAATGAGAAGGAAAGGAGCATGTTATCGCAAGGATTTAGCCCCCAAGTGTGAGATAAACCCAAGGATAATAGACACAAAACACAAAGCACAAGGTGACTTCGCTTTCCTCGGGGTCAGTATCATATGTATGTATGCATAATTGTTCTTCATTCCCCAATCAAGGAAGGTCACCTAGAAGAAGGGAACACATGTGTCTTTTGAGTCAACATGAGAGAGACCAAAAGGGATCTCAATGCTTTGCATCGTCCTCAAGTAGACAACACTAAGGACAATAAATAGAAGAATGAGAGTAACATATAGAAGAAGTAACACAAGAGAGGAGGAGAGAATCTGCTATGCTAATGAAACTAGTCTAGCACGTCATCTACCCCCCGATCTTGCTAATCAATGTTTCGGGAAGGCAGGGAACACGCTAGAGGAGGAACATCCAACACAACAGATGGAGCTATCACAAGATCCAAACAAGGGCTATGTTCATGTTCCAAGCCACGTTGTTCTTGTCTAGGAGCTAGGATAAGTTCTTTAGAAAATTCATTAGATAAATGGTTATCAATATCAACAAGTTCATATTCACTATCAGAAGCAAGAGGAGTAACATTTTCATCATGAATAACATTTTCATCTAGATCATCATCAAGATTTATAAAAATAGGATCTTTAACTTGCACAGGATCAAGACCATCATGCATCTTATGTTTAGGAGATTTTGGCTCAATTTCTGGTTGAGGAGAAAATGGAATAATGCTTGTTGAAGGTGTTTTTGGGGATTGCAAAGTTTGAGAAGTAGCTGCTTGAGCTCTAAGACGACGCTTTCGTCGGCGTTCACGTGCAGAACGATTTTGTCTAGTCTTAGTAGGAAGTGGAGAAGATTGAGGAGGAGGAATGTTCTCATCCTTATCACTTGGGTGTTTAGGTTGTGGTCTCTTAGGCTGGATAATAGGAGAAGGAGAAGGTCTCTTCCCTCTATAAAAGGAAGGAGGAGGAACTGCTCCATATAAAGGAGGAATTTTTGGTTTAGGAAGGAGACCAAGTCCATCATGACGAGGAGGTATAGGTCTACTTTTAGAAAGCTTTTTATTAGGCATAGACATAGTCACATCCATAGGGATGGGTTGGGAATCTTCTTGAGGAAAGACATTAGCTTTATCTTTCAAAGGAAGAACTTCCTTCTCAAGAACAATAGGAATATCAAGTTTAGGTGTTCTAGGTTCACTTAGAGATAGGATCATATCTGTTTTCCACTTTTGATAAGATTTGAAAAGATGATCACTTCATGGAGGAAGAGATTGGAATTGTTTAGGCCAAAAATAATCAATAGGAACGCTAGAAGTTCTTTCAGCTGGTTTAAAGAGACTATGATTGACAGTAACAACTTCACCATTATGGGGAAATTTTAAACATTTATGAATAGGAGAAGCAATAGCTTTCATGGAAGATAGCCAAGGATAGCCAAGCTTCACACAAAATTGTTCAGATGAAGGAATAATAGCAAAGTTCACATCAAGGGATTTGTTATGGACCTCAATAGGTAATGTAATAGAACCAATTGCAGGAGAAGAAAATGCATCAAATAATTTCACAACCACATCTGTTTTGTCATAGATCACTTGATTCAATTGCAAAGTAAAAAGAAATTCTTCGGTAATAACATTAACCATGCACGAAGGATCAATAAGCACTCCACGACAAGGTGTATTCTTGACTTTTGCAACTATGTATAAAGGACCATCAGGTGCCCTAATGGTTTCACTAGAATCAAATGTGATGGAAGGTTCTTTAGGGATTTCTTGCTGCTCTACAAAGTTAATCACATTCGGAGTCATAGACACAAGACCATCAGATGAGAGAGAGGAATCATTAGCCTTAATCGCATTAGAGGTATGAGAAGGTAATGGATCAGTAAAAATCTGAAGATTTTGGTTAGGAGGAGCTACAGATGTGTTGCCTTTATCATTCACTCCAGAAACAGAGATAGTATTATTATCAATCAAATCTTGAATTTTACCCTTTAAAGAAAAACATTTTTCAGTATCATGCCCAGGTTGATGATGAAAGTGACAAAAAGATTTGTTATCAAAATAAGGTGAAGTAATCTTTGCAGGATCAATTTGCCTTATAGGAGGAAGAGTAAGCACATTTTGTTCCAATAACTTATTCATAATACTATGCAATGATTCATTCAAAGGAGTATACTTTCTTTCTTTCTTCAAAAACTTAGAAATAGGAGGCACACCTGATGCTGCATTCACATTATTGTTGATGATGTTTTCATTGAATTTGATGGAATCTCTGTTCGGTTTAAACTTCCCAAATGGTTGTTGACTGCTATCACCCTTATCACTCAGAGCCATAGGATGAGATTGTTCCATTTGACTCACAGTCAGTTGATAATTGTGAAGAGTTGCACACAACTATTGGAAAGAAGTAAACTCAGAAAACAGAAGTTTGTCTCGAATATCTTTTTGTAAATTAGAAATAAAGATTCTTTGAATATCATTGTCAGGTACTGGAAAAGAAATTTGAGCATACAAATGCTTATATCTACCAACGAAATCAGTCACTTTTTCTTTAACACCTTGTTTACAATGCATTAAATCAATCAAAGTAACTTTAGGACTTATATTGTTTTGAAATTGTTGAATAAAAGCATTTGCAAGTTGTTCGAAAGAAGTAATAGAATAAGAAGGAAATGAGCAATACCATTGTAGGGCTTTGTCTCTTAATGTTCTAGTAAACAGTTTTGCAAGCAACCTTTGGTCATAAGCAAAATCGGTACATATTGTTTGAAAAGTCTTGACATGTGTTAGAGGATCACCTTTACCATTATAAAGCTCCAAATGCGGAATTTCAACATGTTTAGGGGGAATAGCTCGAACAATGTTAAGAGAAAGTGGGCTCGCAACATCAAATGTGGGCACGCTAAACTTAGATTGATTCATAGAGGCAATTTGTTGCTGTAAAGAAGAGACGGTCTATGCAAGATTGTTAATGGTCGCTTCAGTCGAAGAATTCATATTAGATGTGTTAGATTGAGATGGAGGTGTTATGTTATTGAAAGAAGGTAAAGAGTAAGGAGGTGGGACACTATGATAGTTGGTCATAGGAGATGATTGGACAGGAGGAACACTACAAGGAGGAATGAAATGGTTGAATGAATTGCCCCCTTGCGTCATGGTCTTTTGTGGAGATGTAATAGGAACACTCATTGAAGGAATGAGTGAAGAAGTTGGATTAAATGAAGGAAGAGGGTTAATTGAAGAAGAGGGATTGCCCCCATGACTAGTGATCATAGGAGGAATATCTTGTATAGAAGTGTCATTATGTTTGATGTAAAGGTAGGTATGCTAGCAATAGAAGTTGTCAAAGGAATAGAATGATTGACTTGAGTAGGAGGTTGTGTATAACCTAAAGTTTCGGCACAACTCTTCATAGGCATCACATTCGAATCCACAATGTGTGCAATACCACGCAAAATATCAATTCCATTCTTATCACTTTGAAGCATATGTTTTAGACCCTCAATTAAAGGAAGAGCTTGACTATCGAGGTATTCTTGAGACATCCATCGTCAAAAATCGTCAAATTGGTTATCCAATTTCGAAAGTTGTTCTACAGAAACCTCATGGAGAGCTTCTTCATCATTAGGAGGATTAGAGGAATTACCCATGTCCTCATTAAAAAGGCTATTCAAATTAGGTTCCATCTCCTTGGTAGTTAAACCTCGGAAAGACTTAATTCTATGGCTTCGTCTAACGGGAATAGTGTAAGTAGGGCTTATTGTTGTAAAACTCATGCACTAGAAAGAGAGAGAAGATCTTGAATTTTAGAGGTAGCAATTTTTAGTAAAATCAGCCAATCTTCTGGATTTAAGCTGTTAAATGCAATCACGACAATCTCTCAAAATTTCGGAAAAAATGTCCGGGACCGTGGCGCTCGGAGTGCACACGGTCCTTGCAACTTTTTTTGAAATTTGCAGGGATGAAAGTTATGATGATTTTAGAGCTAATCTGAAAAAATTGAGTGATTTTACGATTTGTAGAGAGGCCAAATTAAAGTTGCAACCTCAAAATTGAACCCTACCAAGATTGTCGAAAAATGCAAAATTTGAATTTTGAAAAAGAGAGGGAAACTGAAATTTTGAATTTTATAATTTTAGAGGGAATGTTAAGAGCAATGCAAGTTTTGAAATTCAAAAATTGACTCAATTTCATGCAAAATTCAGTTTTGAAAGCGGAAATTAAAGTTGTTGTAATTAAGCACTTAATTTCAAAAGTCACAAAATGCAAGAATTTGAATAAAGCACTGAAATTTCGAATGAATGCAAACACACTTTTCAGATTTAGGACAGTAAGAAACACAATTTTGACATGAATTTCAGTTTCAATGATTTTTGAATGATTAGAAGCCCAAAACCAAGCAATCACAAGACCAACTTTGACTGTAATTTTGAAAGTGTTATAATTGATAAAATCAGCCAAAATTCTGGATTTTAGCAGAAAAATACAGTAAGATCTAGCTCCCGAAATTTCAGAAAAAATGTCAGGGACGATGGTGCTCGGAGTGCACACGGTCCTCGCAACTTTTTTCCAAATTTTCAGGGATGAAAGATATTGTGATTTTATTGCGGAATCCAAAGTTACAGCTGATTTGGAGATGTTTTGATCGGTGAAATTGTCGGACAAAGGTTGAATCAAGAGGATTTTAAAAATTAGGGTTTTGACACTTAACCACTTAATTTTCAAAATTAAAGCACAAATATGAATTGATAATTTGTAATAGAAGGGCAGAACTGAAACAAGCATTAACAATTA
This sequence comes from Cryptomeria japonica, assembly GCF_030272615.1. Classification (NCBI taxonomy): domain Eukaryota; kingdom Viridiplantae; phylum Streptophyta; class Pinopsida; order Cupressales; family Cupressaceae; genus Cryptomeria; species Cryptomeria japonica. The sequence continues at coordinate 221,275,163 of NC_081413.1, forward strand.
AATATTTCACAAGTTCAATTACTAAAAAGAAATTTTAGGGTTTTTATGCAATTAACCTCTAAATTTTTGCAAAAGATCAAACATGGAAATGTAATCAAGGAAGCCAATTTTCAGATCTAACCATGAATAATCAGAAAGGATGTTCATGTCAGGTTCACCAAAATGTAAAGCGGAAAATTGATCGAACCCTAGTTGCTCTCCCCTCTTCCAACTCCGAGGAGAGAGAAGGGAGGTCACTAGGGTTGACGGTTTTCACTTGGGAGACTTTACATTCAAAAGAGGGGTTGAAACCCACAAGATCCAATCCCACGCAATGCAAGATTGGATTCTAAATGAGTTTCAAGGGTTAAGACAACAAGGCTACCCTCTTTTGTAAAGGATGTTGATAGAAGAATTAGGCTAGGAGTGCATAGAAAGTGAGAAAGATTCGCTTATAAACTGAGATAGGGATATAGGATGAAGCTGCGGACCTGGAATTAGCAGTAAAATGTCGATACGGCGTTGTCCTGCAAATTTGAGCAAAAGTTGTCGGGACGATGGCGCCCGGCGCCACGGTCCTCCAAAAAATCCGCAAAATGAAGGGGGATCTGTTCGTCTCTGCACAAGGATTCCAGATCTTCAATTTCAGCCGCGTACCTGCAACCTACACACAGAAAAGCGAAGACGATTGGGGGGTTAGGGATTAGGGGTTTGCCTTTAGGTCAAACCCCGGTTTTGGAATTAACCAAGAAATGAGAAATGTTGTAAATGTAAATGTCTGTAATGTAAAACAAGTACTAATACCTCGTTGTAAGGATGTTTGTATCCTTATGTGCGAAGGTATAGATGTTGTTGTATGTTGTATGTTGTAGTATGTAGTAATATGTGATCTCCTCTTCAATGGTTGAATCCTTGTCTTGAATGCAACACTTAGCCTTTAATGGAGACTTGGAATGATCAATTGCTTGAATGCTTGAATGCTTGAGTATCGTTTCCACATATGTTCATCTTCTTTTTCATCCTCCCAAAATGAGAGAGAAAATGTTGTTTATATACTTGTCAATTAGGGCTGATAGACTGATTTTCCCGACCTTAGGCTGACCAGGAAGGATAATTTTCCAATTTACAAACATAAAGACCCGAAGTCCAAAAGAGACCGGGCCCAAAATAGGACCCAGGGACCAGGGCGCTGGGCGCCATGGTCCTGGGGGACTAGGGCGCTGGGCGCTCTGGTCCCACCTCCCAAGACAGCAGGGTGCAAGGAGGTTCAGGCCAGGGTGCTTGAAAAATGCAGTTTTTAGTGTCATAATCAGGTTTCGGGGTCTCCATTCAGGTTCCGTGTTGCGTCACCATCGTGAAGACCGAAATGCAGTCAAAATTGCAAGTGTCACAATTTTAGGACGCTACAGATATAAACAATAGCAATGGGCTTCAACAAATCAACTCTTTCAACAGACTCAAACAACATTATGGTTTAGTGCTATCTATCCTTTTTCTAAAAGTAAACATTGTGACCACAATCAAATAGACTTGTACAAGTGACAAGGGACACTAAACTTGAGGACTACAGTGAATGTTGGTGTCAAGTCTTGGTTTTATTTTGATTTTATCTTTTAGTGACATGTCTTTTAGCTTTTTTGGAATGTCTCTGACTAGAGATTCTATCTCCAGGATGTCTTTGACTAGAAAAGCAAGGATGGGGTATCGTCACCTATTTTTCTTTGTTGTTTGTGGATTGTCTCTTAGTAATGCTATGACTTGTCCAAGGATATGAGGACACTGTGAGTCTAGTGTGAACTGGGGCATTCCTTGTTTGTGACTATCTAATCTCCATGCAAATGGGTACAATGACTTTTTGGGTCGAACATATATCTGGATTGTCATAACCTATTTTCCATAATAAAGCTCAATGATAATAATAGCACAAGAAGCTCTTTTAATTCGATATCTTCTATCTTCCATCTCCCTTTCTTGATTGACCTCGATCACCCTTCTTGAGTCTGTGTTGCCCACTATCACATGACTGAGTATAATGACACCAAAAATATTTGCATTTCATGTAGTTTGCACCTACATTACCACATATCAACATTTCATACATACATATAGATATCACAATTGCACCATATCCCGCACACAACACATGTCAGTACATTTTACATTCTCATCATGTAAATAGTTATTTGCATTATCATATTCATCTGTATTTCCTACATTCACATTTGCATTTGCATAACATATAAAACATAAAAGAACAAAAATATTGCATTTCATCATGTACATATTTGCATCCATATCATAAGCATCACATAGAAACATGCATCATATAGAAGCAAGATCGCATAGGTACACATGCATATAGCTGCCGCAAGGAGGAATCATCTCATATATATATATAAAAATCATAAGTGTCATGATACAATGATGTCAAAATCATATGGCTCCAAAATCACCCCAAGGTGTCTACATCATCATACAAAAATGGTACAAAAAACTGATACATAGGGAGCCCTCTAAGGCTATGATGAACTCCCTCCCTCAGAGCCAGCTGACCTCAACGGAGTCTAAGCCCTAGAAGTCTCTGCCCTAAGATAATCTCTCCTATCCCCTCTATCTGGTGGTGGTGGAGGACCCATGACCCCACCACTAGACACCTGTCTCCTGTCTCTTCCTCCAATGGTCATCGTAGTCCATGATGGTCTCTGGAAGCTCCTAGCCAGCTGATTTGGTGGCACCACTCCATAGTATAGGTTTCTCTAGTAGGATATCTCCTCCCTTGCCTGTAGAACATAGGCATATCGGACCCCTGTGTCCTCTGCTGCATGCCTGCCTGCCCTCAGTGCTGTCTCAGCCTCTATGTAGCATTGAACAACCTGATCCCTCTCTCGCTCAGTGTCCCTCAACTGTCTTCTAAGCCTAGCCCCATGCCTCTTTAGATCCTAGATCTCATCTGTCTGTCCCTAGAAGATCTCTCTCAAGGATAGTAGTTCATCCTCCTCCTCTCCTCCCACCTCCCCCTATCCCTATGGCTGCTCCTGTGGCTGTCCCTATCCCTGTCCCTGTCTAGGAACCTGTGTTGCTGGCACCTGTAATGACAATCCACCTCTACCCCTCACTACATGCACCTATCTCTCCTCTCTGCCCTCTCTCCTTTGAGCCACTTTCCTCTCTGCTACTGCACCCCACCTCCGTTGTCGGCCTCTGCCTCCACCATCTCCACTATCATCTCCACTATCTCCACCATCACCCTCTATCAGCTCTCTTGGATCTGTCAGCCGTGGAAATGGATTCTCTACCCAATATGCATTGTACTCTGCATTCATCCCTGCATCCTCCACATCTACCCAAATATCCCAAGGCATGGGAACCATCTCCAGCATCTGTGTCACTGCTAGATCATAAGACAATAATGGACCTAAATGCACTTGATCCCTCACTTTTCATGCATACATCCTTGAACCCTGTGACATCCACTGTATCCTACCAAATTTCCTGCATACTCTATCAATCAGCTGCCGCTCAATGACATATGGTGTCTTCCCAATCAGATACCTACTCCTGAATACATATGGCAACTCCACTGCATCATCCTCCCACTCCTCGTAGTCTCAGTTAGGCCTCCATAGTACTATGTCTACCTCATCGACCACTCGACGCCAATATTCTAGCCTCACAATCAATGGCTAGGAAGTAATCATATCATACAAATGCACATAGCTGTGCCCATGTACCTTGCCTCTAAAATGTATCGGCCGTGTCACCGGAAGATGCTCATATGCCCATACCTGCAGCAATGCCACTTTGCACCCTAATCCTGTTGATCCATGATATACAAACTGATGCAGCTCGTAATACAAGTGTGCTAGCAGACACAACCCCCATGCAAACTTGGTGTGCTCAGTCACCAATGTCTCCAGTGTCCTCCCCCATCCCATAGCCAACCCTCGTGTCGCCCTATCCAAACAAAGGAACCCACTGATCACTCTTGCTAGCACCACCGATAGTGCCAATCCTATCACTGTCATGGTGTCCCAAGCCACATGTACCACCCTCATCTCCAGTCCTGGATCCTAAAACACTCGTCTCAGTGCATCCCAATCTCCCTCTTGATCGTAAGGAACTAACTCCCCAACGATCCATATCCGTAGTATCCTGTACACATCCTCTAAGGTGACTGTCATCTCACCCATCGGCAAATGAAACGTGCATGTCTTTGAGTGCCATTTCTCAGCTAATGCAGTCAGCAACCCCATGTTCACCCAAAACTTAGGCATATACATAATATATCGCAATCCCATAGCCTCAACTATGGCTCTATCCTCAAATGTCAGCTCTACTCATAATCCTCGAGTCGAAGGGAATCTCTCCCGTGACTCCAACATAGGTAGGTCCTCCTGCAATCAAGCAAATCAAATGTGTCAATCCTAGTGGTACTCCCTGTTCATCACAATGTGTTGCTTTTTATCCAAAGTGATTATATCTATCATATGGCACTCTATCCTAGTAGCATTCCCTGTTCATCACAAAGTACTGCTTTGATCCTATATTTTAGGGCACCTAATCGAGTGTATCCTCTTGAGTAGCCTATCCAATTGACAATGTATGTTCTATCACAGAATTGTTAATTTTAGCCTAATCCAATTGGCAACATATGTTCTATCACAAAATTGTCAATTTCTATGGTACTCCCTGTTCATCACAAAGTGCCTTGCTCTATCCCATCCTATGGCCTCTACTTGAGTGTATCCTCTTGAGTAGTTTCCTAATTGGCAACGTATGTTCTATCATAGAATTGGCAATCCTAGCCCTATCTGTTATCCCTAGTCTTCCCTAGAGGACCTGTTTGAGTGTATCCTCTCAATAGCTTATCTAATCAACAACATATGTTTATCACAAAATTGCCGATTCGACCTTGAAGACATAAACGTGCATTCATGACACATGCGTGCTTACATACTTCACAGATGTTTCTGCATTTCACAGACGTGCCTGAAACACGCAAACATGCCTCTGTTCTGCATAGACGTGCTTGCCCTGCATAGACACGCCTGCATTTCGCAAATGCACTCGCATTTGACATAGACACCTTTGAAATCATAAATGCGGTTACATTCTACACAGACGCACCTAACTTACCTAGACACGTCTGACACCAACACAGACACACCTTCCCATTTTTTCCCTCATTTGACCATTTTTTACAACATACCTAATGTGCATTTATTGACCTTCCTAACATGCATTTATGACAATAATTAATCCAACAAGGTACAAGGAGGTTTTGTGGTACTCACTGTCTCTCTTGCATCTACTGGCCTTTGATATCGGCAAACACGATCAAATCTGTGCACCAATGCCATCGTTGTTGACTGCTCTCTGCTCTCTCTGCACTCTGATCTCTTAGATGTGTGGATGACAATGAGGATGTTTTCCCTCGTAGTCTATCTTATAGTATACCCTAGCCCTAGTCTCCCGTGTCAGTCTTTTTTATCCCGTGACTTTGTCACTCTATCATATCTTGTCAGTCCTTTCTAGCCTTTCTTTCTTATCGAGAGATTGTCTACGATCTTTTTAGACATTTTTATCCTATCTCTTGAGGGGGCATATCATTCCTGTCTTGGGGCAACTTTGTATCAGTTTATCTTATCTTCTTTGAAACAACGCAACAAGCTGCATTGTCTCAAAGATGGGCAAAATGTAGACACCTAAAATTGTCATGTCTAATTAAATAATTTTATTTTTTTAATTTAATTATCTTAAGCCTAATTCTTCTATTAATTAAATAAATCTGTATTTATTCAATTAATTCATTTATCCTCTTCTAAGCCTTTTCTCGTTTAAATAAATACTTTTATTTATTTAAATTGTTCTTCCCCTAAATTATATAAATATTTTATTTATTTAATTGATCCCACTTCTTCTATTAATTAAATAAATCTTTATTTATTTAATCAATTCATTAGCCTTTTCTACCCATGACACATGTCATTCATTTCTTAATTCCTACATTACCTACCCTCTCATTATTTTCTTATTTCCTCTACCTACCCTCTAATCCTAGCCAGCCATCTATCTTTTACACCTCTTAATCTTATCCCTCCGTTTCCTAAAGTGTCTTCTATATACGGAGATGCTTCCTTCATTATCAATCCTACCCAAGCATTCTAGCAATCAAACTTTCATATGCAATCTAGCTATCAACCACATTTCCATTCTTTGTTGAGCTCTTGTGCACACATAAAATCTGAGAGCAAATATATCAAGCAAGATCAATGGAGATAGGAAGAATGGAGATTCAAACCCTAGTGGACATGTGATGGTATAATCTTTGTGATTTCATTGATTTACATTATCTTAGGTAATCTTCATATGTTATGGTGGATCTTTGTTGTTGTGAGGCTAGGGTTTTGTGGTTGAATCTATTTTAGTCTTTCGATATCATTGTTTCCATTTTTACCATAAACACCAGTTATCTTGAAAACTTTTGTAGATTCTAGACTTAGAACACAATGGCAAGAAATGAGTCTGCTTCCTCAAAAGCCCCCATGTTTGATGGATCCAACTATACCTTCTGGAGCAGAAGAATAGAGACCTATATTTCCTCCCTTGGTTTTGATGTGTGGATGTTTGTCAAGAATTGGTATGTTGTTCCTCCCACTGATCCGGACACCAAGAAGGAGTATGAGAACAATGAAAAGGCCAAACATGCTATCTTGAGTGGGCTGTCTGATAATGAGTTTGTCAAAGTCATGCACTGTGCATCAACCAATGAGACTTGAGATAAATTGCATAGGTTATTTGAAGGAGATGCAAAAGTCAAAGAGGTCAAGCTGCAAGAACTAAGGGGCCAACTTGAAGGCATCAAGATGAAGGATGATGAAAAGATTACAGAACACCTTCATATATTTGATGAAACTGTGAACACCATCAAAGGAGTTGGAGAAGAAATTGCAGATGAGATCCTTGTCAAGAAGGTACTTAGGTCCCTTACACCTAAGTATGATACAAAGGTGTCTGTCATAGAAGAAGCCAAGGATCTAAAGATCTTTTCAATGGATGAGCTATTTGGCTCACTAACAACCTATGAAATGAGAACAACTGGTGATGCTTCCTTAAGGAAAGAGGCAATGTTCAACACCACTCAGAAGGGCAAAGAAGTAGCTGCTCATAAAGGATCCACTGAAGACTCTTATGCAGAGGTAGCAAACTTTGTCAGAAAGCTCAAAAGAGGATCTGACAAGTATAAATGAAAGCTACCACTAAAATGTTTTGACTGCGGTAAAGTTGGACACTATTTAGCAAAATGTCCTTATAATGAAATCGATGGAGATTAGTCAAGAGGTTTTAGTAGATCTGTTGGTAAAGATAAAGAAAGAAATGTCTACTGACAAGGAAGGAGAGGCTACCGGAAGCAAAACAACCTATATACTATTGAGGATGATACCACAGATGAAGAAAGTGCATCAGAAGATGACTATCATGAGAATGACAGAAAAGTTAATCTCTTTATTGCACTTGATGAACCAGTTGGTGAAGATGAGGAAGAAGAGGATATTGAGGCTGAAGTGGATTTAGAAGGAGAGCTTATAAGTTCTCTTGAGGAACTAAGTAAAACAAGAAGAGAACTCAAGAAGGTCAAGCTTGTTGCAGTAGATGAACAAGGTCTCTTGAAGCAATCCTTGGATGAGTCCAATCAAGTTATATCTGACTTGAAACTACAGTTAGAAGAAGCCAAGAGGATATGTGAAATTACATCCTCTGATCTAATAAAGAAGAAAAAAGAGCATCAAGATCTGGAAGAAAAACTAGTGAAGCTCAGAAAGGAACTTGAAGAAAGTAAGGAAGAAATAAAAGTAAGAAGCAAATATGAAGGCAACACCGAAGCCTTAGATAAGATGTTGAGCAAACAAAAGCAATCCAAAGATACTGGTGGCCTAGGCTTTAAACAAGGTCAAAGCTCAAACAACAAAGACACATCCGGTAAAGAAATAAAGTTCACCTCTTCAAATGAAGGTGAAGAAAAGAAGACATTCACTGTAAGCAAGGATACCGATAAAAAGACATATGCAAATGTTGTTGGAAATCGCCACACAACCGGCATACACAAGAAATGAACCAAAGGCCACACTCATTGTACCGACATGCAGATCCAAGGAGAAATTCAAGAGTTGACCATGAAGGATTCACCAGAGTCAACAACATGAAGAGAATACCCCCAGTGAGGTAGTCCTTTGCAGGACCAAGGCAACCTAACTGGTATGTTTCAAACTTTCATGATTACTATTACCAGTGTAACAAATTTGGGCATAGAATAGCTGACTGTAGATTAACCAATAATCCCTCTATGAGTTATGAAAGTAGAAATCCTTTTAATGCACTCTAGGATATGAATGTTGTTTTTTATCAGTGCAATGGATATGGTCATAGGAGTTTTGAATGTAGGAAGAATAAATCGGTGCCCTACAATAATTTTAAGGATTTATCTTTAAATGAAAAAGTGAAATGCTATAACTGTCAAGAGTATGGACATATAGCAAAGTTTTGTAAAAATAGGAAGATCAAGCAGAAGAAAAATCCTGATCAAGGACCAGTAGTTGATCTGGAGCACAAAATAGCAGATGACAAGAAGAAGGAAACCAAACTAGTATGGGTTGAGAAAGAAAAAGAAAAGGCACAATCAAGTCTGATACTGTAGACTGCCTTACATGCTGAAAGGAAAAATCTATGGGTTGTAGATAGTGGTTGTTCTAACTACATGACTGGTGATAAAAAGAAATTTATCAAACTTGAAGATTGGAATGGTGGTTCAGTAAGATTCAAAGACAACTCATCCATTAAGATAAAGGGAAAATGTACTCTAAGTATTGATGGAAAATTGAAGGCACATGATGTATATTATGTGGAAGGCCTAAAGCACAATCTGCTGAGTGTGAGTCAAATGTGTGAGAAAGGTTATAAATTCACCTTTGGCTAAACTAGTTGCTAGATAAAGAAAGACAGTACCAGTTAGGTTGTGGCAGAAGGAAAGAGAATATATGGCAATATTTATAATCTAAAGGAATGCTATGAGTCCCAATGCATGATAGGATAGGTTGATGAAAGCTGGTTGTGGCACCGAAGATTAGGCCACATAAACTTTGATAACTTAGTTGCAGTGAGAAGAATGGGGTGTGTGAGGAATATTCCACCCATCATCAAACCGGTAAGCACATTTTGTGATGAATGTGTGAAAGGAAAGCAGACTGAGGTGAACTTCAATACAAAAGAGCACAACACCTCAAGACCACTTGAAACTGTGCATATAAATCTGTGTGGTCCAACTAGGACAAGAGCTCTTGCTAGTGAAATATATTTTATGCTCTTTATTGATGATTACTCAAGAATCACATGGGTCACCTTCCTACAAGATTAGTCACAAGCATTTGACAGATTCAAGATCTTTAGGAAGAAGGTGGAGAAAGAAAGTGGGTGCAAGTTAAAATGTCTAAGATCAAACCGGGGTGGAGAGTTTACATCAAATGAATTTGATGATTATTGTGAAAAACATGGAATTAAAAAGGCAATACTCAGCCCCTAGGAGACCACAGCAAAATGGTGTGGTAGAAAGGAAGAACAAGACAGTTAAGGAGATGGCTAGAACCATGTTAAATGAGGCCAGTTTGCTAGACACGTATTGGAAGGAAGCTGTTCATATTGCTACATATACCTTGGACCGAGTTCAATTAAGAACAAACAATAGAATGACACCTTATGAGTTGTGGTATGAACGAAAGCCATCAGTCAAATAATTCAAAGTATTTGGAAGTAAGTGTTTTATCAAAAGGGATATGGATGGTCTAGGTAGTTTTGAATCTAGGAGTGATGAAGGAATCTTCCTTGGTTACTCATCTAACAACAAGGCCTAAAATGCTACAACAAAAGACTAAGAAGAGTCATTGAGAGTGTGCATGTAAAAGTTGATGAGGATATGCACAAAGGAATTCAACCACAGGTTAACTGATATGATGATTCTGGTGATGAAGGTGAGGAAGCTTAGTCAGATAATGAACCAGAAGAAGAATCCAAGAAGGCTCCCAACCGGTATGTGCAGTTGACACTCGAAAGAGAAAATTCTAGGAAATAAGAGTGATGGTGTGCAGACTAGAAGAAGACTTGCTCAGAATGATGAGCAAGTCAACTTCTACCTCATGACTAAAGTAGAACCTAAAATATTGAATGAGGCCAACAAAATACAAGAATGGATGGATGCCATGGAAGAAGAACTACAACAGATTGAGAAGAACAAGCCTTGGGAATTAGTCCCTAGACTAGAAGACAAGAACATCATTGGCACTAAATGGGTCTACCAGAATAAGATGAATGAAGAAGGTAAAATTGTTAGGCATAAAGCTAGACTAGTGTGCAAAGGATACTCTCAGGCAGAGGGAATTGACTTTGAAGAAACATTTGCACTGGTAGCTAGATTAGAAGCAATTAGAATGTTTCTAGCCTTCTCTGCCTACAAGGGTTATAAAGTATATCAGATGGATGTAAAATCTGCCTTCCTAAATGGAAATTTGGAAGAAGAAGTGTACATGGAGCAACTGGAAGGGTTTCTGCTACATGATGATGAAACGTTTGTGTGAAGGTTGAAGAAGGCCTTGTATGGCTTAAAGCAAGTTGCTAGAGCATGTATTCAAGATTAGATCAATACCTGAAGGAGCAAGGATTCAAAAAGGGGAGTGTTGACAATAATTTATACATAAAGAAAGATGGAAACCACATGATTATTGTGGTTGTATATGTAGATGATATTATTTTTGGAGGCAATAAGGACACCCTTTGCAAAGAATTTGCTGATCAGATGCAGTCAGAATTTGAGATATCAATGCTTAGTGAATTGACATAATTCCTTGGTGTGCAGATAAGGGAATTTTTATCTCACAAATCAAGTATGCAAAGGAAATGTTGAAGAAATTTCAATTGGAGGATTGTAAACTAGTACGTACCCCCCTGGTGACCAGAAGTAAATTAATCAAGAATGATGAATCACCAGTGGTGGACCAGACATTGTATAGATCCATGATAGGAAGTCTATTATATCTAACTGCTTCTAGACCAGATATAATACATGTAGTATGTATGGTGGCCAGATTTCAAGCTACACCCAAGCAGTCACATATGAATGTTGTAAGCAGAATCTTTAGGTACCTACAAGGAAAACTCAGTTATAGATTGTAGTACCCTAAACAAGGGGAATTCATCTTGGAAACCTACACTGATGTTGATTGGGCAGGTTTCATTGATGGCCAAAAGAGCACAAGTGGTGGTGCATTCTTCCGACCGGTTGGTCTCTTGGCATAGAAAGAAGCAGGACTTAGTCTCTCTATCAACTGCTAAAGTAGAATACATTGCTGCTGCTACATGCTGCTCTTAGGCGCTTTGGATGAAGCAGACCCTCAAAGACATATAGGTGGACATCAATGATCCTATTCTCATCTAGTGTGATAATTCGAGTGAAATCAACATAGCAAAGAACCCGGTGATGCATTCCAAAACAAAGCACATTGCTATCAAGTATCATTTTCTTAGAGAGAAGGTTGAAGGACAAGAAGTAAAGATGGACTATGTTCCTACCGGAGAACAAGTAGCAGATATTTTCACCAAACCCTTACTGGTAAGCACCTTTTTGTACCTATGACACAAGTTAGGAGTTGTGTCATCTGACTTATGCACTTGAGAAAGGGAGGATTCATATGGTTTAGGGGGAGTTCATAGTAGTCAAAGGGGGAGCTTGGTATGGATCAAAGGGGGAGTGTACAATACCCTTTGTCATTTTGTCAAAGGGGGAGAAATGTACCAGTATGAAGTGTCTTGCAGTAAGTTGACATCAATGTCAAAGGGGGAGATTGTTGGCAATTTGGCATTAACTTGTCATTGATGTCAACCGGTTTGGCCAAGTCATTAGTAAGTAAGAAATGGTGATCGGTATAAGAAGAGCAAGAAATAAGGAAGGATGCCAGTAAATATGACTTGTGTCATCTATCGATAAAAAAGGCTTACTAGTAAGGCATAAACTAGGATGACGGTTGTTTGTGTGTTATGAAGGCACAACAATCGATGAACAGAACAAAGAAGATGTTTGATGGTCATACCAGTAAGATAAACTAAACCGGTAGTCAACCTTGGTCGATAATGTATGTCAAACCGACATAGGAAGACAAACAAAGGTGGATTTTGACAAGCATGACATCTGGATGCCAGGTGGGAATATTGTACAAGTCAGTGGAGTGTGCATCGATGTAACAAATCTGCAAGTAGGTCGACTTTTATGAGGAACCCGCAAGTCATGGAGGATGCCAGAGGATTACATCTCGAGGAAGGTAAGCTAGAAAATCAACTGCACTGATCTTGCAAGAAGATTTGATCTTCATACCTGTTTGGCAAAGGAACAACAAAGCCATTAATGGCGAATGACAGAGAAAAGCAAAAAAGCATGGTGCATACCTCCAGATTTAGAAAATGCACATTGGAATGTGAAGCTTTTCTTGTGATTGATTGGTGTCATGAAGATCTTATCCCTAGAAAAGTAGATCAAATCAAATTGTATTCAGATCGAGTTGAAGAAGGAAAACCTAAGATGATAGTATTTAAATGCGTTCTTGGTAGGAATCCATGATTATAAATACATGAGCTTGAAACAGAAAAGGTTGATGCTTGTGGAGAAGAAGAAGAGGGAAGAGAGCTTGAGTGTAGAGAAGGATCATCTCAGTTAGAATTTATTCTAAGAAAGTTGCAAAGTGAGCTCACAAGCAAATTAGTAAGAGAGTTTAATCGACAGGAATAGAGTACCGATATCATTGTAGCAAGTCCAACAGTTGAGAAAACCAGTGAGGTGTGGTTGAGCGAGGAGGCATCCCAGTGTGACATAGTGTTTTGTGAGGCTGTGTGAGAGAGAGAGAAGAGAGGCCAAGAATCAATGAAAGCTATCTGTTAATCGGTAGTGTGAGAGAGAAGACTGTTAACCGACAGAGACCTATTTGATCAAGAGTTGCAAAATTCATTTGCAACAAGAAGCTATATCTGTATCTAAATTGTATTTCAATATACATCACCCAGTTGGAGCTTGGTGCTCCTTGGGTTGGTACCCTAAATCAGAAGGGGTTGGTGCCCTAAATCTTTGTAATTCATTATTTTACTTGTGAGGCTGGATTGGAGCAGTAGACTCCAACAACATTTCTCACCAAGAAATTTTTCCATATTGGGTTTTCCTCATATATTTGGTGTTGTGGGTTGCATTTGTGTGGTTGTTTTCTTTGGTTTCCTCATCTTCCTTACTGATTTAATTGTTTAGTGCTTAAGATAACAACCGGTATTCTGAACTAGCTTCAAATGAAGGAAGAGTTTAGGAAACAGTGATTCACCCCCTTCTTAGGGGTACTTTGTGTTCAACAGTTTTGGGTTTGATCAGTTTTGATGTATTTTGATTGTTTAAGTCTATTTATTTCTCTATGCTATTGTGGATGTTATGGATCCTCTTCCATGTTGATAAGCCATGGTTATTTGAGATGATTATAATACTATTTTGGACCAGCAAGTGAGTTGGCCTTGCTGTGATGTTATCGTTTATTTGATGGCATATTTTGATGTCTTGATATGCCTTTGTTATTACTTGCCAAGAGGCTCATTTTATTATCTTTAATGTTGTTGTAGCCTTGCATATGTTGTGAGAGTATGTGTGGAAGTTATTGACTGCATGTGATTGTTCTTTTCCTGCTTGGTTTAGAGCCTCTTGTGATTGATTGTTGGGCCATGTTAGGAGGAGTGGGCTTCCTTGTGATGACCAGGGTCACGAGAGATAGGCTTGCATGAGGTTCCTTGTAAGGATGCATGAAGTCTATGTTGGCTTGATGATGATTGTAATGTATTCATCACTTGTTGTCATTGATGAAACACTCACACACACACATATGATTATATTGACTACTGGTGTAACTTCAATTGTTTACACTATCAACCGGTATACCTTGTGGTTAATCCCTAACTGATACTTTATGTCAACCAGTATGTGCATAAGAGACCTTACCGGAGCTGGATGTATTTAAAAATATCTGGATAGGCCTTCTCCAATAGCTCAAGATAGGTATCCCAACTAGATTTGAAAGTATCAAAAATAGATACAAGTCCATTTAACATATGGGCAAATGACTCTTTCCCATTAAGCTCTACCAGTGTTTGCTTACCAACCAGATCTATACACTCCTTCTTATGTAAACTAAGTGAATCCAATTGGGGACTCCCAATCCTCTAAGACTTCTGGCTCTCCTTATGATTTTATCTTTTTCTTTCTCAAGAGCAAAAACTTGGGCTTCCAAAACCAATATTTGACCATCTATAGATGTAGTTAATGAATTCAATCCATCAAAAGAATTGGCTATACTTGCAATCTCCTCCTGAATATCCTTTATCTTTTTACCTATCTCAGCTATGAGCAAACTTGTGTTACAACATACTTTGTAGATATTAGTACACTGCCTTAATGCATTATCTGTCAATTTCAACTTATCATTAATCTTCTTCCTCTCAGACACAATCACTTGATCAAATGTAGCTCTTTTTTTCTGTGTGAACCTCTCCAGTGCTTTCCAGCTTGATATCTATTGCAAGCATTGAAAATCCTTTGAAATGTGTTCAGTAATTATCTTAAGCTTGCTAGATGGGCTTGCTTCTCTGTCAAACTTGCACTCTGAGACTAGTCTATGCAAAACAGTGATAGACTGGTCAATAACCCCTTTATCCATAGATCCCTCCTTCAACATTTTCTGTGTAGCCATCATCATGAGTTCAGTAGAACTCATCTCGGTTATGCTTTTGTTTTGAACCTGCGAGGTGTCAATTGACAACAATGATGGACTCACTACTGGTTCCCTACCGGATCCCCTTTCTTCTCCTCTGATGTTTTAACTTTTATAACTTCCTCACTTGCACCAGTGGCTTCACCACTTGGTGTAGTCTCAGTAACTGTTGGTTCCTCCCTAGGAACTGTAACCTCATCCTGTACATTTATATTTGGAGGACTGTTGTCCTCAACATTAGTATCATGTACATTATCAACCTTTACACTCTCTGTATTTGCTGGTATCTCAACATTTTCCTATACATTTGTATCTACCGGGGGCTCAATATCCACTATCTTAATGTTTTTTAAAATTGAGGGTGAAGTACCCATAATACCCTTTCCTTTTCCTTCAACTAGGATGTCTGCAGTATCTGTCTTAGATTCTGGTGAAGTATAAAAACCACGTTTCTCTTCAAAGAACTTAACCCATGCCTTGTGGGTCATCTTTATTATCTCATTTACCCTTCCTAACATAAGACTAATTATTCTATTCTTGCTATTAAAGATTTTCCTATCTGCAACTTCAAGTGTCTTATCCATCTCCTCTAAAAAAATAGAAACACAAACAGATAACAACTCTTGAATCTTTATATGCTTGTCCTCTTGCATTGCTGATAGTCTTCTAGCATATAACATATCATACAACTGTGCTGGTATTTGGTCTTCAATTTCTAACAGGGCTTTCTTATAAATATCTAAATATAATAAAACTGCTTCCTCTACTTCTCTTTGTTCATCATTATCTAAATGTTCATAATAAAACTATACATTCTTTAACATACCATCTTTAGTAATCTCATCAACTAACTCTACGCAAGTCTTTGGTAGAATAATAGTTACATTACCAGATTCAATTGCCAGATCAATGTCATCCTTCTTCTTTCTTCTTCCAGTACCGGATGGGGTTGAAGGTGTTTCTTTTGGTGCTTTCCTCTGTGTCGGTACCCTGATAGTAACTTTCCTAACTGGTTGCTTTCCTCTATGTCGGTACCCTGATATCGCTTGAAAATAGGACTAGGACGGTCCTTGACCTCAACAATAATCAGATTTGCAACAAAGATAGCTACATATGATGATCCACTTTCATGATTGAAGATAAATACATGTGAATCGCTGCCAGTGAGAAATCCAAAAGACCTCTTCTAGTCACTAGTGAAATAGCTTAAGATGATATTGATCACACTGATTCGCCTTATACTTTCTTTGAATCACTTTGCATCACTTTAATACAAAGTGATCAGAAATAAAGTGAAATCAACCTTTTATCCTCCAAGAAAGCCTAATCTTTCATTGACATCAATGACTTTTGGTGGAAGATACCAAATCTCGATCAAACATCTCCATGTCGGATAAGCATCTCCAATATTTGGAACATCTTCCAGAGCCTCTTCTCAGGGCTTAAGCAGTATTATCATGAATTTTTCCTACCCCTAAGGCTTCTACCTCAATTACCGGTTGAGCTTTCTATTGGTACAGGAGCAACCTCCTTTCCCAGTTGAATAACCGGTGCATTTTCATCCGCTGATTGTTCTTCTATCTTCCTGACCCATCTCTGGGTATGATCTTGCTGGATTTCATTAACCTTCTCTTTCTCTTTCTCATTTGATCCTCCATTACCAACTGGTGGATTTCTCCTTCTACAAAACCTAGCAATATGTCCAACCTCATTACATGCATAACATGTAACATTGTTCTTTTGAATTGATTTGCTAAAATTGGTATACTTGTGTGACCTGCACTGATTAGCCATATGTCCAAATTTTCCACATGCATGACATTTAACATTCATTCTACAATGTTTTGTCTTATGTCCATACTTATTATATTTAGAACATTGACCGGGAGCAAAATCAGGGTTTTGATTTGCTCTATTTCTACATTGTGTAGCCATGTGACCAAATTTATTACAAACAAAGAATCTACCATTAAATTTATAAGCATTAAACTACCTTACCAGTGCCTTATGGTTTTGATCTTCATTTGCAGTACCAGAACTTTGTCCTTGTTCAAATCCAAGTCCACTGAAATCTCCATTCTGCCTTTGTCTCTTCAATAACTCATCTAGCTGTGCTGAACTATTCTTGAATTTTTCTTTATACTCACTTGCAATAGTCAGATCATCTCTCAGAATTATCATTTGTCTCTCAAGATCTTGTTCATTACTCTGGGATTGTACTAAATCAGTTCTCAACATGTCATTCTCATGAACCAACCTACCACATTCTTCAAATTTGTTCTTTAGAGATACAACAAGATTTTCTTCCTTTTTCTTCTGGTCCCCAATCTCTTTAGACATCCTCATAGTTATATCTTGCATTTCATTTCTCATGACCATGTTCTCTTGACTTAGCTTCTGACATTGTTCCTTAAGTGCATCTTTCTCTTCAACATCCTTATTTTGCAAAAGTTCCTTCTTCCTAGCCTAAACAAATTGCAACCTCTCCTGTAGGACAAGAATGAATTCCTGAGAAGAATTAAATTTATTTTGTAGCATCAAGTTCTTCATCCTTTCAACATCATAATCTTTAAGTGCCACCTCAAGTTGCTTTTCCAAACTCATATTCATGGATTCTAGATTCAGGATCTTCCTCAAGCTGTTAAACTTCATCCGAGGCAGTAGGCTCTGATACCGATTCTTGGAATCCAAGAACATTGAGAAGGAGGGGGGGGGGGTGAATCAGTGTTCTACTAGAATAATTGTTTTTTACCTTATTAAAACATGCATACACCAACCGGTATACCGGTACATATAGAATTGAAAGAAGTAAAGCAACCAATAAGCCAATCACATAAATGAGTACCATATCACATAGAATTATACGTGGAAAACCTCAAAGAGGAAAAACCACGGTGCGATTTGTGACCCACAATATCAATCCACTGGCAATATGAAGAGATATTACAAAATACATGGGCCTGCACTTGTAGGAAGACTTACAGCCTAGAGCACACTGCTCATTCACAAAAGGAGCCTCACTGACTACATACGAATCTAGACTACAATTTGAAGAAATGATTGAACTGTAAATATAGCATCTTCTATGCCTGAATACAGTTCTGGTTAAGCTCTGTCTATTCCATTCTGAAACCCTTAACCCTATACTGAAATAACCCTTACATAAATATCCTCACATGCATGATCTCTCTCATATATTTCACATCTCCTCCATTATTTCCTTCCTAATACATATTCACATACCATACACATCTCAAAATGATCTAATCAACTAACCTATATACCCTTTACAATTTATCATGCCTTATGTCGGCTTACAAAGATATTTACAATATCAATATACATGTCATCTAGATAACATAGATACATGAATATTAAAAATAATTGCCAAAGCCGGATCCAAAAGATGTCAGTCTCCAATACCAATAACTTGATTCTAAACCATGTCGGCCTGCATTGCCGCTAACCAAAGAAATCCTTCCAACCTACCCGTGGCGGTGCCGGTGAAGTGTCTCTATGTTAGACAGTTCAGATAACCGGAAGACAATTGAGAGGAGGGGGGGTGAATCAGTTGTCACAGATTAAAGGAACATTCAACAATTAAACTTTAATACCGAAACCCAAAACAATAATACCGGAATAGTAGTTAATCCAATTAAGCATAAACAATAATCACAGAATAAAAGCCATCCACACAACACCAAGATTTGTATGTGGAAAACCCGATAAAGGGAAAAACCACGGTGGGAAGCCTACCCATAGTCAGATAATACTTCTGCAGTAAGTATGTGAATTAAAATGAAGGGGCCTGCACTTGCAGGAAGGCCAATAGCCTAGAGCACACTGCTCATTACAAAAGGATCCTCATTGACTACATATAAATCCAGACAACAATCTGGAGAAGTGTTGAACTGCAAAAGATAACATCTCCTATGCCAGAATATAGTTCCGGTTAAGATCAATACCGAAGGCCTAAATTCTCTTACATAAACCCCATTCGATCTCCAATGATCGACAAACTCCTCTGCATGAATGATATTACATTATTCACACATTACATTCCTTGACCATGACCTCTTACATTAACCATGATGATCTACAATAAGATCTTACATCATTATATACAAACCCTCAACCATAAACAATCAGGTCAGCCACCAGACAATAAACTAATTACATAATTACAAATCATGTCGTCCTTAGACCAAACGAGTAATATCAACACATAAGACATCTCATAAATACATCAATAGGTCCTATCCACATGTTACATTAAAGTCGGTCCATAACCTAGATCAACCAGGACCAAGTATAGGTACACACGCTTCAACAATGATCTCCAACTACCAAGTCTCGAATATGATCACCAACAACATCCTGAAACTCCATTAGAAGCTGCACCAATACCACTTATGTAATTCATCAAAGAGCTCGACCAAAAGCTCTACTGGTGAAACCCTCACCGAAACTGAAAACCAATCTTCTAAGAAAACAGGATAGCATCTAATCACCAGACCAAAACCAAATGACTAAATATGAGTATAAGTATCATGAACAAGCCAATTCCATCATCAGACTATACCAGAGCCTGCAGGATCATATCGGATCCAAGTTAACCAAAAACCACTTAAGCTACCGGGACTAGAGGGGTGTCGGTAAAGCATCCAAACATCTAGTATTGACATCAATGCAACACATAATCAATTCCACCAAATGGCCAACAATCTCCCCCTTTGGCATTGATGGCAACACTAGATGTGAAAAACATCTAAGTACCAAGAAATGCCGAACAAGTGTCCCCCTATGGAAGACAACCAACAATCACCTGTATATAGCTTTGA
The DNA here is from genome assembly GCF_030272615.1 of Cryptomeria japonica. Classification (NCBI taxonomy): domain Eukaryota; kingdom Viridiplantae; phylum Streptophyta; class Pinopsida; order Cupressales; family Cupressaceae; genus Cryptomeria; species Cryptomeria japonica. The sequence goes on from NC_081413.1 coordinate 221,294,817, forward strand.
ATATTAATATCTCTCCCCCTTTGACTTTTAATTTTTCATATCAATATCACTCCCCCTTTCTTTTTCTTTTACACTTTCTTTATCTTTTTCAAATCACTATCTCTCCCCCTTTGACATCAATGCCAGAAATCTGACAAAAATATCAAAGCAAAAACATAAGCCTCTGATTCGCAAAGCTGACTACTCCCCCTGAGCAGTAGCATCCCACATCAGTGCCAAAATGAATAGTATATCAAATAATGCATGCCGGACTAATGCCAAACCGCATCAATCAAGTCTCTACTGGAGGGGTAAAAACCCCCAGTCTGTCTCTCAGGTACTCAAATGCTTCCTTGGATAAAGGTTTAGTGAAAATATCTATAATCTGCTCTTTAGTGTTCACATAAACTAGTCTAACTTCATTTACTTCCAACTTCTCCTTCAAAAAGTTATACTTGATAGATATGTGCTTTGTCTTAGAATGAAATACAAGATTCTTTGATATATGAATAGCAGCAGAGTTATCACAGTGAATAACTACCAATACATCACAATCCACCTTTATATCCTTCAACATTTGCTTCATCCATAAAACTTGTGTACAATTAGTAGCAGCAACAACATACTCAGTTTCAACAGTAGATAAAGAAGTACATGACTGTTTCTTGCTGATCCATGAAACCAACTTCTTTCCAAGAAAGAAAGCTCCACCAGAAGTACTTTTCCGCTCATCAACATCTTCAGCCCAATCAACATCTGTATATGCACATAAAGTAAAGTTATCATCCTTAGGGTACCATAAGCCATATTCTGATGTACCTTGCAAGTATCTAAAAATCCTTTTCACTGCCATCTCATGATTTTCTCTAGGATGACTCTGAAATATTGAAACAATACAAACAACATTCATGATGTCAGGCCTAGTCTGAGTCAAATAAAGCAGACCTCCAATCATAGATTTTTTATCTTGTAGGATTTACCAGTGCAGAAACATCTTTTCTTGTCCATTTCTCACTTGTAACCATAGGTGTACTTACCAATTTAGAATATCCCATACCAAATTTCTTCAACAATTTCTTAGAATATTTAGTTTGATAGATTAGAATGCCTTTTTCAGTCTAAGTAATCTACAAACCTAAGAAAAATTTCATCTCACCAATCATATACATCTCAATTTTTTTCTCCATATTCTTAGAAAATTCTATGCATAACTTATCTTCACCTCCAAAAATAATGTCATCAACAAATACTTCAACAATCAGTATATCATCATCAGTGATTTTATAATATAAATTGTTGTCAACACTGCCCTTAGTAAAACCAAGCTTTAAAAGATATTTATCCAACCTTGCATACCAAGCTCTAGGTGCTTGTTTCAATCCATATAAAGCTTTCCTTAACCTATAAACCACATCTGTATCATCTGATAGTGAAAAACCATCAGGTTTCTCAATATAAACTTCCTCATCAAGATCCCCATTCAAAAATGCACATTTAACATCCATCTGATAAACCTTGTAGTTTTTATAAGCAGCATAGGCAAGAAATAATCTTACAGCTTCAATCCTAGCTATCGGTGCAAAAGTCTCTCGATAATCAACTCCTTCCTTATGAGAATATCCTTTACAAACCAATCTAGCCTTATTCCTTATAACTTGACCATCCTCATTCAATTTATTCATAAAAAACCCATTTAGTTCCAATAACATTTTTATTTTTAGGCCGAGGAACCAAAGTCCACGTGTTGTTTTTCTCAATCTAATCTAATTCTTCTTCAATATCTTTTAACCAAAATACATCTTTACATGCCTCAATTACTGATACCGGTTCAACTTGTGAAATTAAACATACCTTATTAGTTGCCAGTCTTCTTCTTGTCATCACTCCATTGTTCTTATCCCCAATGATTTGATCTTCAAAATGATTTAGGATCACATACCTAGGAGTCTTCTGACTCTCTGTTCCTCTTCCATATTCTTCAGTTAGTGTAGAATTCTCTGATGTTGCCAAAGTAACTAGTTCAACTCTCTCTTCTGGTAAAGGGGCTACCGGTTCAGATATAATCATTTCCACTATCGGTTTCTTCTCATAAATTTTGATTTGACTTTTGTTTAGCTCATCTACTTTGACATTAGCACTCTCCACAATTCTTTGCAATCTCTTGTTATAACATCTATATGCTTTTCTTTCATTAGAATAACCAAGAAATATGCCTTCATCACATCTAGGATTAAATTTCCCAATAGTATCATCTCTCCTGATATAACATTTACTACCCAAAATTCTAAAACACTTAACTGTAGGTTTATTGCCAAACCATAACTCATAAGGTGTCTTACCGGTTTCTCCTTTGATATGTACTCCGTTGAATGTATAAACCAATGTACTCACTACTTATCTCTAGTAGATATAAGGTAAATTAGCTTTCATCATCATTTTTCTATCAACATCCAAGATAGTTATGTTTTTCCTTTCCACAACTCCATTCTGTTGAGGTGTCCGAGGAGCAGAAAATTGTCTTCTTATACCATGCTTGTCACAAAAGTTATTAAACTCACCGGATGTGAATTCTCCACCATGATCTGATCTCAAACATTTAATCTTGAATCCTGTCTTAGTTTCCACTTTAGCCTTAAATATTTTAATTTTTTCAAATGCTTCAGATTTTTCTCTCAAAAAAGTAACCCACATCATTCTAGAATAATCATCAATGATTAGCATGAAATATATATCACCTTGAAAACTTTTAACTCTAGAAGGGCTACACAAATCAGTATAAATAAGATCAAGAAAATCATTTGATTTATCTTGTATATTCCTAAAATAGGTTCTGACCTATTTACCCATTTGACATTCTTTACATACCAGATTATAGGGCTTCATAGTCTTAGGTATATCTCTAACAACCTTAGTTGAACTAATCTTCACAATGCAATCAAAATTCACATGACACGACCTTTTATGCCATAGCCAACTCTCATCAATCTGTGTAATCAAACATTTCTTCTCACTAGAGTTCAAATGAAATATATTACCTTTTGTCTATGTACCGGTTGCAATCTCCAAGACAAATCTGTTAATGATTTTTCATTTTCCATCCTTGAACTATAGTTGAAATCCCTTATCTACCAATTTTCCTACACTCAAAAGATTATGCTTCAAACCTTCAACATAATAAACATTTTCAGTATTTTTCTTACCATCCAATGATATAGTTCCTTTTCCTTTGATCATACATGCCTTGTCATCTCCAAATCTAACTAGTCCACCATCAAATTCTTGCAAAGACAGAAACTTCCCTTTATCTCTAGTCATATGATGTGAACAACCATTGTCAATTACCCATTCATCCTTGTCATCAATTTTAGCAGCAAGTGCCTTCTCCTCAGGTACATTTTTGTTCCAGTGCCAGATCATCTTCCTTGATAGCCAAGAATACCCATTCCTTCCCATTGCTGGATCCACTAGCAGAGTCTTTTACCGGTTCATCATCTGAATCAGTAATTCCTTCTTCATACGCTATGTAGCATGATTTGTTTCTATTTTTCTTGAATCTATATTGTTCTAATATCCAGGGTTAGGCTTAAATGATCTTTTAACTCTTTCTTCAAATCTTTAATTCCCTTTAGGACATCTAGATGCAAAATGACCAATCTCATTACATGCAAAATATTTAAAAGATGCTTTTCCTTCATACTTACTTCCTACTGGTCCTTTCAGTACTCTTCTAGAAAATAGTGCTTCAAGTTGCTCAAACTCATCATCTTCTCTCTTCATATCTTCTAACTCCTTTGCATATAAAGCTTTCCAGTCTTGCTTACCGGTTGCAGATGTAGATGCATGAAAAGCAGGTTCAGTCTTTACAGTTCTAGAAGGTCCAAATTCCTCAAGTTCAAAAGAAGATAGTTTCCCAACCAAGGTATCTCTATTGACAGATGTATTAGCCACTATTCTCAACTCATTAATAGTAGTAGCCTTCATTTGGTAAGCCATTGGTAAGGCTCTCAGGACTTTAGAAACAATTTCATCTTCGTTCAAAGTTCCACCACAACATTGAATTTCCATAACAATCTCATTTACCCTTTCCATGAATGCAGTAATCCTTTCATCTTCTTTCATCTTCAAGCTTTCATATCTCACCCGGTAACCATCAAGTTTAGAAATCTTCATTGTAGGGTCACCTTCATTAAGAGTCTCCAAGTTATCCCACATAAACTTTCTAGATGATTTGTCTGTTAATCCCATTATTTGTTGATCAGAAAGTGCACACAAGAGGGCTTCTCTTGCTCTACAATCATTTTCAAGCTCCTTGTCCAGGTTTGCCGGAGGAGGATTGCTAGATCCTAGATTAAAGGATGTGACACCATTCTGTGTGATCTCCCAAATCTCCTTTCCAAGACTTCTCAGATGATTCTCCATCCAAATCTTCCATACTATGTAATTTGTTCCATCAAGCCTCAAAATATCCCTTCAAAAGATAGCTCTAGAAGAACTGGATGAACTTGAACTGTTAGTCTCCTACCTACCCTTAGTATTTCTTACCTATCCTTGTTTCTCATTGAGCCACATGTCATATTTGTGTGCTCATACATCCATATGGCCTTGCCTATATAAGCAGGCCTCTATTCATTGTATTGGCTAATCCAGTTGATCATTTTGTATATTGATGAGAATACAGTTTATTTCTAACATGTTGGTGTAAATAATTATTCATCATGGATATTATTACACTTACTTAAGTTTACTTAGGATAATGCATTTCATAGTAGTTTGGATATGAGACACTTGGGTGTTTGTGCCACATTGGGATAGTGTGTGTAGGAGAAATTCCACCTTTTATGGTGTTGATTTTGTTATTACACTATCATATCCACTTATTGTGGAGTGATAATTCCACCTTCGGTGGGTGATCCACCTCATGTGGAATATTATATTATTTCTCCTACCTACCCACACCTATTTCCTACCTACCCTTGTTTCTTATTGAGCCACATGTCATGTTTGTGTGCTCACATATCCATAGCCTTGCCTATATAAGCAGGCTCATCTACATTATATGTAACTATTGAATCATGATTGTTGATCATTTTCTATTGATGAGAATACAATTTATTCTTGTCCTATATTGTGTCTCTATTTTGTACATTTCATTGAGCTCTTGATCTTGACAAAATCTAACATGGTATCAGAACCATTGGGGCTTCATTGATTCGTCTTGAAGAGGCATTATTGTGACGTCAAGAGGCAGATCTAAGAAGAAATATCTTTTGAAGGCGTCCTAGACCAGATCCGACCTCGCCATTGCGTCCAGAAGGCCGTTTCCATGAATTTTGGTTATAAAGTCGGCTTATTTTGGTGAGAAATTTTTTTTCTCCAATTTTGCTATATTCGTACGGGTTTCGAATTTTCTATATATTTTTCAAAATTTTTTTTTTCATTTTTTCTGAAAATCTTTTCAAAAATCAAAAAATCAAAAAAAAAAAAAAAAAAAATTTTTTTTTTTGAAAAGTCAAAAAAAAAAAAAAAAAAAAGTTTTTGGGGGGTCCGCAGACCCCCCATGTGACGCCTATTTCCTACCTACCCTTGTTTCTTATTGAGCCACATGTCATGTTTGTGTGCTCACATATCCCTAGCCTTGCCTATATAAGCAGGCTCATCTATATTGTATGTAACTATTGAATCATGATTGTTGATCATTTTCTATTGATGAAAATATAGTTTATTCTTGTCCTATATTGCCAATATCAAGGGCACAATGAAAAACATAAAAGAGACAATAGAATGACAAGAACAAACTGTATTCTCATCAATATACAAAATGATCAACTGGATTAACCAATACAATGAATAGAGGCCTGCTTATATAGGCAAGGCCATATGGATGTATGAGCACACAAATATGACATGTGGCTCAATGAGAAACAAGGGTAGGTAAGAAATACTAAGGGTAGGTAGAAGAAATAATATAACATTCCACAAGAGGTGGATGACCCACCGAATGTGGAGTGTAACAGCAAAATAAGACCACAAAAGGTGGAATTTCTCCTACAAGCTCTATCCCTAAGTGCACACTTCCCTAAGTGTCTCAAATCCAAACTACGAAGAGATGCATTATCCTAAGTTAACTTAAGTAAGTGTAATAATATCCCAAATGAATATTTATTTACACCAACACCCCCCCTTAAGTGCAACTTAGGGGAATGAAGACTCAAGTCAACAATGCAAGATGGGTCCTGGCTACTAGGCCATGATAGGTACCCATGTACAATATGCAAATGCAAGCAAAAAGATGCAATGCAATCTCTCACAAACGGAGAAAGGGAGAAAACCCAGTGGGAAAAAACTCCCCCCCAAAAGGGAGATGAATGTACAAAAGAATCTCAAAGAGGAAGGACAAAACCTCAAAGAAGAAAAAGTCCCCCCCATAAGAGAGGAAGGAGAAGTCAGCTGACCCCCCCTAATGACACATCCCGCACCCCCAAGAGAGCTCGCAACTGCTGGAACTTACTCTCAGTGAAAGGTTTGGTGAATATGTTAGCAACCTGCTTTGCTGTAGGACAATACTGCAAATCAATGACTTGCCCCTGGATGAGCTCTCGGATATAGTGCATATGAATCTCGATGTGTTTGGTCCGTTGGTGCTGGATCGGGTTCTTCGAGATGGCAATAGCACTCTGATTGTCGCAATGTAGGACTGTCGGCCGTGGAGTAGTGAATCCAAACTCTGTGAGGATCTGCTGGAGCCAAATGGTCTCAGTCGCTGTGTTAACACCTCAGTCGAAGAGAGAGCAATAGCGTGTTGCTTCTTGCTTTGCCAACAAATGGGGTGGGAAACCATGCCAACTGCAAATGAAATATCAGGGCATGTATGAGTCAAGTAGATGAGACTACCCACAAGCCGACGATACAAAGTGGCATCAACTAGTGGAGAAGAACACTGAGCCTCAAGCTTGACTCCTAAAAGAAAGGGAGTCGGGGTAGGCTTACAATCAGCCATATGAAAGCGTGCAAGTAGATCAAGAGCACACTTGGGTTGCGATAGAGTAATCCCGAAAGGTGACTGTGAAATCTCTATCCTGAGAAAGTAGTGCATAAGTCAGTCAAAGAAAATTTGTCATGCAAAGCAAATTTGACCCTGTTAATGATGGATGAAGTACTCCCTGTAATGATCAAGTCATCAACATAGAGCACAAGTATCAAGTGAGAGTCATCCTGTCGCAAAATGTAGACATTCGGATTGGAATGGCATCTGGTGAAACCTGCGGAGAGAAGAAAGGAATCCATCTTGGCGTACCAAGCCCTGGGGGCCTACTTAAGGACATAGAGAGATTTCCTTAGTCTACAAACCAAGGAAGTATCCTAGATGAAACCCTGTGGCTACTCCATATAAATCTCCTCATCAAGGTCACCATGAAGAAAAGCACTCTTCACATCCATCTGATGAACAGCCCAACCATGAGCTGCAGCAATAGCAAGTGTCAAACGAATGGAGTTCATCTTCGCTATGGGTGCAAAGGTCTCAGTATAGTCAACACCTACAATCTGTGAGAAACTTTTTGCAACAAGCTGAGCCTTATACTTATCCACACTACCATCTGCTGCAAACTTGGTCTGATAGATCCACTTACATCGAACCATCTTTCTCCCCTTAGGGAGATGGACTAGATCCCATGTGTTGTTCCTTATCAAGGAACTATACTCTTCCTCCATAGCTTGATCCCACTCAGGAACCCCTGATGCTTCCCTAAATGTCTGTGGATCAGAAGCAGTAGCAATGAATGCATGTGGAAGATCCTGATGTTGTGATTGAGTTCTTCGTGTATCCGAAGGATCCCCAACAAGAGAACCCACAGACTCAAGTGTCTGTCAAGCCCAACGAGGTCTAGGTGGAGGTGGAGAATGAGGCTCCTCAATTGCAAGTGGACCCTGTGGAGGTGTAACCCTGCGAGTCGAAGTTGAGGGAGTCTTATCATCTGAATCACTAACATCACTATCCACAATGGAGGAAGGTGGAGGAGGTAGAGAGGCTAAGCTAGGAGAGCTTTCCTCAAAGTGTACACTCCTCTCAATGAATACCTCATGTGTCTCTAGATCCATTAATCTGTATGCCTTAACACTCTTAGGATATCCAACAAATATGCAAGGCCGACTCTGTGGTTCCAATGCCTTGCATTTCTGTGGAGGTATGCGAGCCCATGTTGGACACCCAAAGACTCTGAAATGTCTCACAATCGGTTTCCTACCAACCCAAGCTTCAAAAGGAGTAATACCTTGCAAAGCTTTGTGAGGAACCCGATTTTGGATGTGTGTGGCACAACTGATAGCCTCTGCCCAAAAAGCTGGATCAAGAGAACGTGCATGTATCATACAACTAGCCATTTCTTTGAGAGTTCTATTCTTGCATTCTACAACCCCGCTCTGCTATGGAGTATAAGTGACAAGATGCTGAAGATCAATCCCCTCAAATGTACAAAAATCCTCAAGTCTCTTGTTCACATATTCCCTGTCATTATCTGTGCGAAGAATCTTGACCACTTTCCCTGATTGCTTCTCCACACGAGTCTTGAAGTCCTAAAATCTGTCAAATACTTCACTCTTATGAATGAGAAAGTAGACCCAAGTGAAGCGGGAGTAGTCATCAATGAAGGTAAGAACATAGCGGGCCTTACTAAATGAAGGTGCTGGAAATGGACCTGCTACATCACTGTGAACAAGTTGAAGAACTTCCAAAGCTCTCCAAGTTTTCCCTTTAGCAAACTTCTCTTCGGGATGCTTGCCCATGGAACAACCTAAACATACACCCTCTGAAAAAGTGATTCGAGGTAGACCTGTGACCATGTCTTTAGTGCTTAGCTACTGAAGATAGCGGTAGTTGAGGTGTCCAAACCACTCATGCCATAGCTTACTTTCTGAATTTGAATGAGTAAGCAAGGCCCTAGAAGGTGAACTTGGCACAAAGTGGGAGAATGAATAAAGCCTTGAGTTGTCATTGACTTGTCCCACTACTACCAAGGCATCATCATCAAGTTCCTTTACCACAACTGATTTTGGTGTGAACTCAACCTTTTTCCCATTCCCATAGTGAGTGATTTGGTAGATGGAGAGAAGATTGGTAGACAAGTTAGGAACATAGAGAACATTCTCAAATGTTCCATCATCCATGTCAACTGAATCTTTCCCTTCAATCTCTACTTGTGTGTCATCACCTATGTAAATGTGAGGTACCTTAGATGGCTCCAATGAAGAAAACTGCTCCTTTGTAGAACCCATGTGATACGAGGCACCCGAGTCAAGTATCAATTGCTATGAAGAACCTGTTTTAGCCACAAATGCTTGCCCTTTTCCCTTAGACTGTGATGAAGAAGAAGGAGATGAATCCTTCTTTGTGTAGGCGGATGGCAAGTTGATGTTGTTTTTCTTGAGAAGATTGGTTAACTCATCAACTTGTTTTGCATGGCATCGATACTCATCATGACCATACTTTTTGCAATATGCACAAGTTGGTTTATCCTTCTTAGGTGGTGTCCCCTTCTTGGAAGAGGATGTATAATCACCTTGTGATGGAGAGGATGATTGTCCCTTTTCCTAGTGTGGTTTAGACTTAGATTGCTTCTTCTTCTTCTTGGAATCTTTGCCTTGACTTCCTTGCTTTCCTTGATTTGCTACTAAAGCCTTGGACTTTGAAGACTTGAGAAACCCCATGTTCAACAACTTAGTTTGTTCCAATATCAATATTTTTGTGAAAGCATCAAATGAAGGCATAACATAAGAACCCCCCACTGTCAAATGATGAGTTTGGAAGCTAGACACAAATGTTGCATATTCTGGTGCAAGCTTATCCAACAAGTTGAATATCAATTGAGCATCCTTTTTGTCAATTCCACAATCCTTTAGCTTTGCTCTTAGCTCATTGGCTTTGGTGACATAATATTGGATTGTATCAAAATTCTTGGGATCTAATTTGGTGAGCTCATTGTCAATCTGATAGCCTCTAATTTCATCAACTTGTCCATATAATTTTTGAAACATATCCCAAGCCTCTTTGATTGTTTTACACTTCTCAATGTGGAAAATGAGGTCATCTGATACATACTTGTGTAAGGTTCCAAGAGCCATGCAATTCTTTGTGAGCCATTCTAATTGAGCATTTGGATCAGCCTTAGGATCAGGTGGTGCTGTTATTGTTCCATCTATGTAGTGTGTGAGACCCTTTTCCATTAGTTTACTCCATACTTTAATTTTCCATGATGCATAATTATGTGGAGTTAAAGGTGAAAATTTGTTAGGACTCATTGCAACAAGAATGGAAAGAGCACAAAGAGAGGCACAATCACACAAGACACCCCCCCAAATTCACTCAATCAAAGAACCCCCCCCAAATGTGATGATTTTGACACTTTATAAGTAGTGCGTATACAATGGGCCACTTGTAAAAAATGGCAAAGTGGACTTCTGATTTACAATTTTACAACTGCCTTAATAAGGCCAAAAGAGTCTCAAACTGATAATGCAAGAGATCTTACTAAGATCCAAGCAATTTACAAGTACCTAATAGGCCAAATAAGACCAATATCTGAAAGTACAATTTTCACTCAAAATATTTGAAATCTGATCATAGATTCTGAAAGTAGACGAAAAAATAAGCACTTTCAAAAAAATGGCACCCGAAAAAGAGGTCATATGAGCTCAAATGAGGCCTTTGAAGTTGCAGAATTGAGGATTAGACATGTACAGCTGAGAGAATCCAAAAATTCTAAAAAACCTATGAACCAAAAGCAAAAAATAACCATACCACTGTGAAGATCACAAAATTTTAGCCCATTTCAAAAAAAATTGCACCAAAAAAGGAGCAAAAATGAGCAAGATATGGCCTTTCAAAGTTGGACTGCAAAACTGAAAAGCTCAATGGAGAGGGGTCAATTTTTTTTCAAAAAGTGCTGATGTGGCACTGATGTCAACAAGTCACTGTGTTAAATTTGATGGCCGTATGACCGTCGCAAAAACTTCGCCTTCCTGCTAACTGGGCGTCCGTACTGTACGGACTGCTGACTGTGCGAATGACTATGCAGGCCGTACGGATGACGTGGCATTGTACGGAGATCTGACTGGGTGTGACATGTGGCGGCCGTACGGATGTTAGCACGGCAGGTTTGTACCCGCGGGCCAGTGGTCGCCTGCCACGTGGCGGGCGCGGGTCCTCCGGTTTGGTTGACCGCCGACCAAGTGGGAGACACCGGCGGCGAGTGGTAGCGGGCGCCGCTGGGCGGAGACCAGCGGAGGATGTGGCGGGCGTTGTCGGGAGGAGCCGGCGTTGGTGGTGGTGCTGGGTACGGGGGTCGGTCACGGGAGAAGCTGAGCTGCACGATGGCGTCGGCGGCGCAGGAGCAGCGACTGGGACCTGCGGTCTGTGGAGATCGGTGCTGTAGCGGTCTGAACGAGGCACGGGTAGGCCGACAGACAGGTACATGACGGGCCGAGCAGGTAGTACAGGCGCGCAGGCAGCAGGCCTGCAAGGACACTTTGCACGGGGGGTCTGCGGACCCCCAAAAACTTTTGATATTTTTTGTTTTTTTTTGATTTTTTTTTTTTTCAATTTTTTTTGCTTTCGGAATTTTTTTTTGAAAAATAAATAAATTTTTTTTGTAAATTTTTTTTGAAATCCGTACGAAAATAGGCAAAATGGGGAAAAAATTTTTCTCACCAAAATAGGTCGACTTTATTGTCGAAATTTATGGAAATGGCCTCCCGAATTCAACAGTGATGTCCAAATCGCTGTATGATGCCCCCAAAAAATGAAGATCCCCAAATCCGAAAATAGAAGCCTTCCACAATGTCTCCAAAAACTGATCAACGAAGCCCCAATAGCTCTGATACCATGTAGGATTTTGCCAAGATCAAGGGCATAATGAAAAGCATAAAAGAGACAATAGAATGACAAGAAAAAATTGTATTCTCATCAATATACAAAATGATCAACTAGATTAACTAATACAATGAATAGAGACCTGCTTATATAGGCAAGGCCATATGGATGTATGAGCCCACAAATATGACATGTGGCTCAATGAGAAACAAGGGTAGGTAAGAAATACTAAGGGTAGGTAGGAGAAATAATATAGTATTCTACAAGAGGTGGATGACCCACCGTATGTGGAGTGTAATAGAAAAATAAGACCACAAAAGGTGGAATTTCTCCTACAAGCTCTATCCCTAAGTGCACACTTCCCTAAGTGTCTCAAATCCAAACTACGAAGAGATGCATTATCCTAAGTTAACTTAAGTAAGTGTAATAATATCCCAAATGAATATTTATTTACACCAACAAATTTGTTCCATCAAGCCTCAAAATATCCCTTCAAAAGATAGCTCTAGAAAAACTGGATGAACTTGAACTGTTAGTCTCCATAGGATCTTCCTCAAGCAGTTAAGTTTTCTGGAGAGAGGACCAAATCTCTAATACCAATTGTTAGATAGTTTAGATAACCAGAAGACAACTGAGAGGAGGGGGTGAATCAGTTGTCACAGATTATAAGAACATTCAACAATTAAACTTTAATATTGGAACCCAAAACAATAATATCGGAATAGCAGTTAATCTAATTAAGTATAAACAATAATCACAAAATAAAAGCCATCCATACAACACCAATACTTATACGTGGAAAACCTAGTAAAGGGAAAAACCACGGTGGGAAGCCTACCCATAGTCAAATAATACTTTTGTAGTAAGTATGTGAATTACAATGAATGGCCTGCACTTGTAGGAAGACCAACAACCTAGAGCACACTTCTCATTACAAAAGGAGCCTCACTGACTAGATATAAATCCAGACAAGAATCTGGAGAAGTGTTGAACTACAAAATATAGCATCTCCTATGCTAGAGTACAGTTCTAGTTAAGCTCAATACCGGAGGAATAAATCCTCTTACATAAAACCAATTCGATCTCCAATGATCGATCAACTCCTCTGCCTGAATGATATTACATTATTTGCACATTACATTTCTTGACCATGACCTCTTAAATTAACCATGATGATCTACAATGAGATCTTACATCTATAATTACAAACCCTCGAGCATAAACAATTAGTTTGGCCACCAGACAATAAACTAATTACATAATTACAAATCATGTCGGTGTTAGACCAAACAAGTAATATCAACACATAAGACATTTCAGAAATACATCAATAGGTCCTATCCACACATTACATTAAAGTCGGTCCATAACCTAGATCAACCGGGACCAAGTATAGGTCCACACGCTTCAACAATGATCTCCAACTCGAACATGATCACCAACAACATCCTGAAACTCCATCAGATGTTGCACCAACACCACTTATGCAATTCATCAAAGATCTCCACCAAAAGCTATGCTGGTGAAACCCTCGTCGAAATCAGAAACCAATCTTCTAAGCAAACATGATAGCATCCAATCAGCAGACCAAAACCAACTGACCAAATATGAGTATAAGTATCATGAACAAGCCAATTCTATCATCAGACTATACCGGAGCCTGTCGGATCATATCGAATCCAAGTTAACCAAAAACCATTTAACCTACTGGGACCAGAGGGGTGTTGGTAAAGTATCCAAACAACTAGTGTTGACATCAATGACAATACATCAATGCAACACATAATCAATTCCACCAAATGACCAACACTGTGAAGTGCTTGCTAGTACACAACTAACCCAAAATATGAAGCCGGAATAAATTACCATGTTGCCATCAATGACAGCATAATGAAACCGACCAATTGAGTGTCAATTGCCAACAAAGGGTAGTTTTTCTCTTGATCCATCACTCATCATTTTCCCACCATTACATTTTGGTGAACCTGACATCTTGCATGCTTTCCTTTGGACAAAATTGCATATTTTTCATTTACAAGTTTCAAAATTTCTGCAAACTTAGTGGTTAAATCATCCATAACCCTAGTTTTTAAAATTAAAATTGAACTTGTCATTTGTAAAAATTGCTTGTGGTTATCTTAGATCTGAAAATTTCTTTGTTTGTCAAATTCAAATTCCTCATTGTCTTGTTAAATTTGCAATTAAAATTTATAAAATTAAGAGGTTACTTGTTAAAACCCTAATTTTCAAAAATCATCTTGAACTTGTGCAAAAAATTGGATTTCCATTTAATTTTTAGATTTCCGATTGTTCTCAGATTTGTCTTCAATCCTACAATTCAAAATTTCAATTTCCCCCCTTTTTCCAAAAATTCAAATTAAGTGGTTAGGTCATCAAACCTTAATTTTTTTAAAAATTAATTGGATTTTGTGTGAATTTCAAACAAATTTTATCTACATTCAGATTTATAAACATTTTCCAAGGTGTCCCTATCCATTAGGTTTGACCCTTTTCAAAATTGTAGTTCAATTTCTCTTTTTCTTCAAAACCCTAATAAGGTCCTATTTGCACCTTTGTGCCTTCATTTCGCCCATTTAGAGATCGTAAAATTCACCAATTTTTTGGGGTTACCCTTAAAATCATCATAATATCCATCCCTGAAAATTTTAAAAAAAGTTGGTCGGACCATGTGCGTTCCCACCATGGTCCTCAACTTTTTTCCTGAAATTTCGGGAGACTGTTATGACTGTATTTAGTAGCCTAAATCCAAAATATTGGCTGATTTTATCGATTTTTGATCCCTCTAGAATAAAAAATACCTTCATAATTAAACATTTCAACTTTCAAGAAAACTTTTAAAATTAAGAGGTTAATTATAGTCTGCCTTGATTTTAAAAATTTTAATTTTAAAATTAAGTGGTCTTCCCTTGGACCTAATTTTAAAAATTCCAATTTCCTTTCCTTTTTGGAAATTGTGTCATCCTTTCCCCCAATAGAGTTCAAATTGTGTAATCATTATTTTCTTAAATTTTGCATTACTCAATTTTGTAAGCTTTGTTCTACAATTCAAAATTCAAATTTTCCCTCTAGTGCATGAGTTTTATAGCTATTAGTCCTACCTATCCTATTCCCGTTAGACGAAGCATTAGAATTAAAGCTTCCCAAGGATTAATTACCGAAGAGATGGAGCCTAATTTTGGTGACTTCTTTAATGAGGATCATGCTAATTCTTCCCATCCTAATCATGTGCCTATTGATGGATCTCATGATGAAGAAGAAGCTTTAACTAGGGTTTCTTTAGATCAACTTTCTATATTGGACAATCAATTTGATAGTTTTCAACAATGGATGTCCCAAGAATACCCTAATAGTGAAGCTCTTCCATTTATTGAAGGTCTTAAATGCATGCTTCAAAGTGATAAGAATGGAATTGATATATTATGTGGCATTGCACATATTGTTGATTCTAATTTCATGTCTATCAAGAGTTGTGCTGAAACCCTAGGTTATTCACAACCTTCAACACAAGTCAGTTCCTCTATTCCTTTCACTAATCCTATGACTAGTATTCCTACTTTCACATCTAGCATCATGGATACTTCAACTCAAAATGTCATTCCTACAACCATGGGTCATGGGGGAAATCCCTCTTCTTCATTTAATCCTCCATCGAAACCTATGTCTTCTATGAGTGTTCCTATTATTCCTCAACCAATCAGTGTGACACAAGGGGAAATTCCTTCAACAACTTTATTCCTCCTTTAAGTGTCCCTTTTCCTACCCAATCATCACCAATGCCTACTTATCATAATGTCGCACCACCTTATTCTCAGTCCATGCCTTCTTTCCACAACATCACACCACTTTCTCAATCACCTATGTCTAACATCAACTCTTCTACCGAGATGACAATTAACAATCTTGCTCAAACCGTGTCTTCCTTACAACAAAAAATTGCTTCTATGAGTCAATCCAAGTTTAGTGTGCCCACCTTTGATGTTGCGAGCCCACTTTCTCTTGATATTGTTAAAGTCATGCCACCTAAACATGTTGCGATCCCTCAATTGGAACTCTATAATGGAAAAAGGTGATCCTCTTACGCATGTCAAAACATTTCAAACCTTGTGTACTGATTTTTCTTATGATCAATGATTGCTTGCAAAATTATTTACAAGAACCCTAAGAGATAAGGCCTTACAATAGTATTTCTCTTTTCCTTCTTATTCTATTACTTCCTTTCAAAAATTGGCAAATGATTTCATCCAACAATTTCAAAACAACATTGGTCCTAAACTCATGTTGATAGATTTAATGCATTGCAAACAAGGTATTAAAGAAAAAGTAACTGATTTCATTGGTAGATATAAGCATTTATGTTCTCAAATGTCTTTTCATGTGCCTAATAATGATATTCAAAGAATTTTTATTTCTAATTTATAAAAAGATATCAGGGAAAAGCTTCTTTTGTCCGAGTTTACTTCCTTTCCACAGTCGTGCGCAACACTCCACAATTATCAACTGGCTGTGAGTCAAATGGAGCAATCTACTCCTATGGCTCCGAGTGATAAGGGGGAGAGTGTTCAATAATCGTTTGTGAAGTTCGAACCAACAAAAAGCTTCATCATGTTCAATGATCCAATCAACAACAACCATGTGAATGCTATAACATGTGTGCCTTCTATTTCTAAATTTTTCCAAAGAGAAAGGCAGTTTACTCCTTTGAATGAATCTTTGCATAGTATTGTGTCTCAGTTGTTGCATACAAATGTTATCAAACTTCCTCCTATAAAACAAATTGATCCTTCCAAACTTGCATCTCCTTATTTTGATAACAAATCCTTTTGCCAATTTCATCGTCAACCTGGTCATGATACTGAGAAATGTTTTGCATTGAAAAATAAGGTTCAAGACTTCATTGATAATAATACTATATCTATGGAAGGTGTGAATGATAAAGGGAATAAATAAGTTTCTCCTCCTAATCAAAATCTTAAGATTTTCTCTGATCCCTTGCCATCTCATAACATTATTGAGATTGTGCCTAAATCTCTCACTTCTGAAGAATTCACCTCTATGGCTCCAAACTTGGTTAATATGGTAGAAACACAAGATATGCCTAAGGATCCTTTTATTACATTTGACCCTAGTGAAACCATTAGAGCACTCGATGGCCCTATATACATAGTTGCAAAGGTTAAGGATAACCCTTGCCTTGGTGCTCTGATTGATCCCTCTTGCATGGTTAATGTCATAACTGAAGAGTATCTTTGCACTTTATGATTGCATAAACTACTATATGATGCTTCTAATGTGGTTGTAAAGTTATTTGATGGCTTCTCTTGTCCTACCATTGGTTCTATCACTCTTCCTGTTGAAGTTCATGCTAAGTCCATGGATGTTGACTTTGTTATCATACGTTCTTTTGAGCAATTTCATGTGAAGTTGGGCTATCCTTGGCTATCTTCCATGAAGGCTATTTCTTCTCCAATCCACAAGTGTCTTAAATCTCCTCACAATGGAGAAATCATAACTATGAACCATAGCTTATTTCATCCATCCGAAAGAAGCCCCGGTGTTCCTATTGATCTCTTTTGGCCCAAACAATTTCAATCACTTCCATCAAGGAGCAATATTATTTTTCAATCTTATAAAAAATGGAAGAATGATATGATATTATCCTTAAGTCAACCTAGATTGGCAACACTTGACATTCCTATTATTCTTCAAGATGAGGTTCTTCCCCTCTCGTATAGAACTAATCTCCCTCGTAAGGAAAATTATCCACCTACTCCTATGGATGTGACTTTACCTTCTCTTAAGGAGAACAACAATATTCCTCCTCATGATGGACTTGGTATCCTCCCTATACTTAATATTCCTCCTTTCTATGGTGTAGTTCCACCTCCTTCCTCTTATCAAGAGAAGAGGCCTACTTCTCCTATTGTTGAACCAAAAAGAACTCAACCTAAACCTTCCACTACCAAGGAGAGAAACGCTCCTACTTTTTCAAGTGTTCCTCCTTCTTCTTAGCCTTCCACTAAGACTCAATGGAATCATTGTGTCAGAGAACACCGATGAAGACATTGTGTTCGAGCTCGTGAAGCTATCCCTCAAAATACTTAGTCTCCCCAGACTCAAACAATTGACACGATTCCCTTTTCTCCTAAGCAAAATGTTCAATCAACATCTCCAAATCATAAGTTGCATAAAACATATGATGGTTTTACTCTTATTCATGTTCTTTCTCCTCTTTCTCTAAACTTTGATGAAGAAATGGGTGAAAATGTTATTCATAATGGCAATACAACTCCTAATGCTTCTGATATTGAGTATGAGTATGTTGGTGTGGACAAACATTTATTGGATGAGTTTTCACAAAACCTAATCCTAGCTCCTAGAATCAAACAAAGTGACTTACAACATGAGAATAGTCCTTGTTTGGATCTTGTGATAGCTCCATCTTCTGTGCTCGATGTCACTCCTCTGGCATGTTTCTCGCCTTCTAGAAATAGTGATCAGCAAGATCAGGAGGTGGATGTTGTGCTAGATTAGCGATACTAGCACTGTAGATCTCTCTATCTCTTCTTTCTTTCTCTTTTGTGACCATTCTTCTATATGTATCCCTATTCTTCTATTGTTCCCTTAATGTCTACTTGGGGATGATGCAAAGCATTGAGATCTTTTCTTGGTCTCTTTTCATGTTGACTCAAAAGACATCCTCTCTTCCCTTTCTTCTAAGGTAGTTTCCTTCTTTCGGGAATGAAGATTATTATATGAATATACATACATGATATACATGAGTTATCATATAGCATACTGACCTTGAGGAAAGCGACACTACCTCATGTTTTGTGTTCATTATCCTTGGGTCCCTCGATTGGGGGCTAAATCCTTGCGATAACATGCTCCCTCCTTTTTTTTTTTTTTTTCTTTCTCTTGGGTGTATCCTACCTTAAAGAAATCGCTCCCGATAAGGCACATACGATCGATTTAACGTGGGGGCATACACTCCGCTCATATTTTCCTTCTTGTGATACTTAGAATTACTTAGTGAAACTTTGTTTTGCTTTGTAATCTTTGTATCCTTGCTTTCATGACTCAGTGTGAAGGGAACTTTGCTACTTGCAATCATGGTTCTCCCCTTCTCAATCTTCCCTTTTAATTTGTCAATCAAAGTCATAAGATCCTAATTCCACTAGGGGCTTGGCACATCTTGACTCCTTGACATGGTAAAAGTCTTTCAATCTTGTTTCCTTGTACTTTACCAACCTGGTATTGGTGTACGCTTATACTCCTGCTAAAGTGGGGGCTAAATGCAGTGTCATAAAATTGTGACCCTAGCAATTTTTTGATTGCATTAGGGTCCTCACGCATGTGAACTCAAATCCTCTAGCTTGATCGGAGACCGAAGATTGGTCAAACCATCAGAATCATCTTCTCCCTTGGTCTCTGCACCACCCTGTCTACACTCTGCCCTGGAGAAAGGGGTAGGATAGGGGAGTGGTGCCATTGTCCCCCTTTCGAAAGGGGTGTGGTGCCCTTGTCCTCCTAGGAATGGGGGGTGGCGCCCCTGTCCCTGCCCTATTTTAGGGCAGGACCTTCCTAGAGCATGCATTGTGGGTTGTGCAGTGAGCGGGAAAACTCTTCCGATGTTAGGTCATGGCGAAATTCAAATCCTTCAAACATGTATTTAAGAAGGCATTCACTCTCTCATTTGCATAAGTGGGAGAGGTCAAAGTTGGAGAGATTCAAGTTGCACAAGTGATCAAACATTCAAGCATTCAAGCATTCCTTTCCAGCATTGAGCATTCTCAAGTCTCCCTTCAAGGCTAGGTGTTGCATTAAAGTCTAGGATTCAACCATTGAAGAGGAGATTGATTTCAACATATAATTCCACACAAGAGCTTCTATCAACATTTCCACTACAACCTCCCTTGAGGTGATCTACAATTCAGTCTTTAACATCTACTTGCAAGTACTTTCTTTCATTACTTGGTTAATTCCAAAACTGGGGTTTGACCTAAAGGCAAACCCCCAATCCCAACACATTTCCCTCTCTTTTTTGTGCGTAGATTGTAGGTGCACATCTATACTTTCAGATTCGGGCTCCATTTGCAGAGGCAAAAAAACCCTTTTCGTTTCGCAGATTTTTCAGAGGACTGTGTACATTCTCACCACGGTCCAGACAACTTTTCATCAAATTCATAGGGTGACTTTGTCTCGACATTTTACTGCTAGATCTAGGTGCATAGCTTCATCCCATATCGTGATCTTAAGTTATAATAGTTTGTTTATCACTTTTGCACTACATAATTCAATCAAAGTCCTTTCCATTTCAAACAAGGAAAATGGGGATCATCCTAACATTCTCAATTCATTCAGAATTCAATCTATCATCTTTGTGTGGAGATTGAATATAGTGAATTATCTCATCCTCTTCTTCCTAATGTAACGATGGAAAGTGCTTGAAGGATAATCAATAGTGAAACTCTCATCCCTCTTTGATGGAAAGGGTAGTTTTCCTCGATCCATCACTCATCATTTTCCCACCATTATAGTGAGTATGTACATGTATGTGTATGTGTATGCATGCATGAGTATATGTGTGAGTTTATGTGTATGTGTGTGTGTATGTATATGTGTATGTGTATGTGTGTATGTATGTATGTGTGTATGTGTGAGTATGTGTGTATGAGTATGTATATGTATATATTTATGTATGTGTATGTGTGTGAGTATGTGTGTATGTAATGTAGGAGCATCCTCGGTCTATGAGAAATCTTTCATCAACAAAAAATATTTCCTTCTAGTTTAGTTCTTTTTCAGTTCAGTTTGTAATTTTCTGTGTTCCTACCGTAGTTTCTTGCTTTTCATTGCAGATCCTATTTTTGGTCTCTAGGTTGTTTCATGTGCTTAATTCCACATTTTCAGTGCATTTAGATTATTTTCCGGGTAGTTATCGCTCCTAGTAGTCATTTTTGGGTTCCGGGACAGTTCTTAAACTTACCGGTTAGTCTTTCCTTCTTTACCAGAGCGGTTTTTAGCATGTGGATCTATTTGGGGTCTTATTCGATGTTCTTTGGTGTGTGGCCAACCTTCCTACTGATGCGGACTTCTTGGTTGGTATTTTCCAGAAGAATTTCTTTGATTCTTAGGGTCGACCTAGTTACACGTTTCATTTTCCTGCATTGGTATGTAATCTTTTATGACCGACCCAGATATGTTCTAGAGGGTATATATATCTAACCATTTGAGGGTAGGAGAAGTAAAAATCAGAATAAGGATTAAGATTCATGTTTAGTGATCCGGTTGATTCTGAGAGTCCCAGTTGGATTGTATCTGGCTTGTAGCCTCCATGTAATCAGTTAACTACTAGATGTTCTATGATGACTATATGATGATAGCCGGTTGGTTGTCGGAGGTTCTAAGACAATAATATAATCTATTTATGTGATCTTGCTATGTTTTCTTGTTGCTTTCATTGTGTTACTCTTGCTGGATAATCCTATCAATTATGGCTACATCAATTGGTATCATAGCTGGTTATGAACCAGTTGGTGGAAGAGTTGTTTGCAAACCTTGAGGCAATCCTTTGGGTGGACAGATCGTCGATTGGAGGCAGGTTGCGTGTGTGTCCAATAGATGACCGAGGAGAGGCAATTGAAACTAGTAGTTAGATCATCAAGTTGAGGCAGTTCACAAGAATGAAAGAGGAGATGTTGCCTAGAAGGACAAACCCCCAGAGGGTAGAGCAAATGATGGAGGACTTCAAGAATGAAGTGAGGAACAAAATACAAAACACATTAGTTGGTTTGCGGAGGAATCTTGAATCTGAGGATGAGTATAAAGAAGTTGGTGAAGAGCTTGAAGTAGAAGAGGCTGAAGGACCCGAAGAAGGAAGAGAGGAAAGATTGCTGAGAGTAGTGGCACAAGCGAGTAAAGTTCACAAAGTGGAAGTTTCAAAATTTTGTAGAATGCTGAACCCAGAGGATTTGATTTATTGGATCAAAGAGTTGGAGGATTACTTTGAGTTTGAGGATGTCAATGACCCGCAAAGAGTCCGGTTGGCATAGACTAAGTTGAAAGGGCATGCTACCTTGTGGTGGAAAGAATTTCTGAAAGACACAGTGGAGAATGGTGAAGTGAAGATCACCTAGTGGAGACAGATGGTTTCAAGATTAAAGGCCAAATTCATACTAGGAGACTATGAGTTTGAATTGTTCAAGAAGTTGTTGAACTTGAAACAGAGGAACATGACTGTGAAAGAGTACACTAAGGAATTCTATAAGGTGATGATTATATCTAGACATAGAGAGATGGATAGAGAAAAGGTGGCGAGGTACATAAATGGACTTGCATTTATCATTCAGGATGAGATGAGTATGTTGAGGGTTTCCATAGTTGAAGAAACTTACCAGTATGCTTTGAAGGCTAAGGAGAAGATGAGAAGAAGACATCTGAATAACCTTAGAGGGAAGGAGAGATTCAAGGGGCAGATGAGTACAGAGAAGCAGAATGTTGAGGAAGAATCAAAACCTAAGTGGAGTAAAGAACCGGAACTAAAAATACAGAGGAAAGGCAGTGGTAGTATCAACAGAGAATTTCCCAGCAAATGTTTCAATTGTGGAGAAACCAAACATAGATTTTATGAATGTAAGAAAGGAATGGCAAGAATTTGTGTGAAAAATGAGGAACCAGAATGTGAAGTTATCAGAATTGACTATATGCCAGAGCAAGGAGAATCCCTTATTTTGAGAAGAGTAATGATGGAGCAGAGCAGTGAAGATACTAGATCTACTCAGAGAAATAGTTTTTTGTGGACTTTGTGTAAATTAGGTGGTAAGTGTTGCAAGGTTATTGTGGATAGTGGAAGTACTGATAATTTGGTATTTGAAGAGATGGTAGTGAAGGTTGGGTTGAAGAGGCTTGAGTATCCTTGTCCTTACAAGGTAATTTGGTTACAAGATGATCAAAAGATAGAAGTAAAGGAACAGTGTTTGTTAAATTTTAATATTGGGCCTTTTAGGGATGAGGTCTTGTGTGATGTTGTATCTATGAGTGCTTGTCATGGCTTGTTGGGAAGACCTTGGCAGTTTGGTAAAGGAGCTATTTATGACTGTAGAAGAAACCTAATCACTATTGAGAAAGATGGGAAAAATTTCACATTGACTTCTTTGAAGGAGAAAGAGAAGGAGGTGAAGAATCTGAGTCTTGAGAAAAGTTGTAGTAATGAGAAACCAATTGCAGAGGGTATATCAGATGATGGCATGAGTTTATAGAAAGATCTGATAAATAAGCCTAATGGACAGATAGAACATGATGAGAGAAAGCTTATGGTGAAAATCCAGATGAGATCTTGTGGTAGAGACAAATCAGAGTTGCAAAAGAAAGAGAGAAGTAAGTAGAGACAATGTGCAAATCTAGATCAAAGGAGGAGAAACAAAGAGAGTCAGGGGTTAGAGTAGTCGGTTGAGATCCCGAAGGAGCTAAAGAAGAGGTTTGTAGATAAGGAAGATGTTTGGATCAGAAATGAGCATGGGGTCTTTATCCAGAATCCTTTTTGATGTTCATGAGTTGCCTCTCATGGAACATCTCTTTCTACCTGGGGTGTTTGATGTAGGTGAGTCCCCGGTCGATGAGCAATCTTGCATCAACCAAAAATATTTCCTTTCAGTTTAGTTCTTGTTCAGTTCAGTGTGCTGTTTTTTGTGTTCCTACTGGTAGGTACCGGTACTTGCTTTCTTTTCATTGTAGATCATATTTTCGGTCTCTAGGATAGTTCATGTGTTTAATACCATATTTTCAGTCCATTTGGATTCTTTTTTGCCTAGTTATCATTCTCGGTTGACTGTTTCTGGGTTCCGGGTGTTAGACACAATGTACCACTGAGAGGGGGTGGAATAGCTGGTTCTCAATCTTTTCCCTTTAACTATTCTATGTGAGCATATCGATTATCAGATCTAACTCAATGCAAACTTATCAGTTAGAGGGGAGACCGACATAAATGCAATCACACACAAAGGGACATCACATAACACCAACATATATGAGGAAAACCCAAGATGGGAAAAAAATCAGTGAGAAATGCTACTAGAGACTACTACTCCAATCCAGCCTCACAATGAATCTCTAATTACAATGTTTAGGGCACCAACCCAAGGAGCACCAACTCCTAATTTTCGGGCACCAACCCAAGGAGAACCAACCCCTTTTTTAGGGCACCAAACCAAGGAGCTAGAACCCCTACACCGACCTCCAACTCAGTGAATACAAAAAAATATCATTTTCAATTTAATAGCCTTGATACAAATGGATTTTGTAACTCTTCTTCACATCTCTCTATTGGATCTTCTATCCAGTTTATTGCCAATTTTCTCTCTTTCACCCTCTCATTGTTGCAAGCTTATCTCCTGCTTTAACCTTATCTGTTTAGCCTTTTCTCCTTCTCTACCAGTTCTCCTCTCCGTTGATTCTGCATTTTACTAGTTCTCTCTTCTTTCTGCTACACTGCTGCTCTCCACTAGTACTACACTCTGTTGGTTCTATGTCCGCCTTCTTTGCAGTCCTCTGCACTTGTTCTCTACCAATATGGTCACTGCCGGTTCTACACTTCTATTGCTGATTTAACACTTCAACCCTATTCTTCCTCATGCTCAATATCTTCTTCTTGTTCTTGCTGAGTACTTGACTGATTTCTTCTCACATGCAGTAACACTCTCCCATTCAATGACACCCTTCAATGATTTTGGCTTGCATATTTATAACCTCGTTTTCCCACCAAGAATCAATTCAAACTTTAGTCAGTTAGGGTTTCTTTATCAACCTCAAGGCAAACCAAATCCAATAAGATCTCCTTCCAGAGATCGACCTCCTACAATAGATCAATCAGCTCCATTAATTGCACGACTTCCAATACATGTTTGCTACATTTAGCAAACACGACTCCTTGTTCGGTATGCACTTCTCTAACACCTATGAAGCGATCAAACAGATAACTTCACCTCCCCTGATCAGCACCTAGACACTCGACCTCAATCATGAAGTCATCCAATCAGATCTCTATCATCTGATTAGTCTTGAGCCACACTCTTCTACACCTTGACCCGTGAATCACCCTATCGACATAAATATCGACCTGTCACCATCTACCTTTCTGACAACACATTCATCGACCTGTGTATGCATGCCACCTAACCTCCACATGGCAACTGTGTCAACATCCACCTTTGCTGGATCATCTGTGTCGGTATGGATGGGATCACCAACCAACTCCATTACCGGGTTCATCTACCAGTTTGCTAACCCTGATGGTTAAATCCTCAAACTGGTCTGTCATCAACCTTGCACTTTTCTTCTCTTCCGGTGGCACACTCAATCAGTCAACACCGTTGCTAACCTACCTTATGCACATCTTCATTAGATGGTAGTCTTCTGCATCTACACCTTGTCCATATTACTGGTGGACATACATACCGGTAAACATCTTGATGACACCATGTCATCAACCTTCAACTGACTCCATCTTTAAACCAACCATTGTCCTTTGTCTACAACTGCTCAGCCTTGCCTTCTTCGTCATCAGCCTAGACCATATCTCAACCAGTTTGTCAAAGTGACAAACCCATTACACTTCATCTATTCCAGTAGCTCAACATACCTTCTCTGTCGGTCCAGCGCATATCCCTGATTTCATGCACTTGAGGCATTCCTTTGATTCAATGGTAGATTCGGTGTGAGCCTACAAACACCTGCCTTTAACTCTTCTTCCTTATCTCATAGAACTATGATGCACACTATGCATAATAGGAGATAAGCTCTACTTACCGGTGGTAGTGAATCCTTGTCATCTACATCCTATAATGCACTCATGTGGTTTCCCTGTTTGTGCAACATTACTTCAAACAGGTACATGTGATCCAGTATGGGCACATTCATTGTCAGTCATCTCTTCACATGGTGACTACATCTTTATCTAGTGGGAGTGTTGATGTTTTGCACCCACATAGTATACCAGTGACCTGTACATCCTTCACCTCCTATGTTGATGTGATTTAGGTAACATTCCACCTCTTCATCACAAACAACAACTCAAGCACCTCACTCATCCTGCTTGTATACTAGTCATAAGCTTGTCAGTTGGCATCCTTTCCTTACCGGTGACAAACAGTACCGGTAACCTATCCATTTCATTCACACAAGTTGAATACTAACTTGTGTACCAGTGACTCTAGTGGTCATTCCTTTGAATGACATTCTCTTCTTTACCAGTGACGTGCATTACTAGTTGACATCAATGACTACATGTCAACAATACTCCCATACCAGTTGTCCTTCTATACTGGTTGACATCAATGATAACACAATGCCAACAATCTCCCCCTTTGGCATTGATGTCAACACATGTAGTATCAAACATACTACATAATCTTTCTCCTCCTTTGTGTGATCCAAATCTTCCCCTTTGTATAATTCATGGATTCTCACACATGTAGTATGCTGTATACTACATAATTTTTCTCCCCCTTTGACAATAATGGCAAAGTGCACTATTAGGGTTTCACTCCTCATTGTATCTACCAGGTACTGACATAGATTTTCCTCCCCTTTTTCTTTACCAGATGCATCTCCTCTTTTGATACCAATTGGTACAATTTCTCAAGTTACAACTCTTGAGATGGAGGACTTAAAACATCAATTGACACCAATTGAGCATGCAAATCTGATACAAATTGTTAAACTACTCAATTTGTAGAAGGACGTGTCAGTGAATACTGCTTATCTACTGGTTAGATTGCATTACCTCTTGTTTGATCCCAAATTTCTTTAGAATCAAGTGTGATTGTACTAT
The DNA here is from genome assembly GCF_030272615.1 of Cryptomeria japonica. Taxonomy (NCBI): domain Eukaryota; kingdom Viridiplantae; phylum Streptophyta; class Pinopsida; order Cupressales; family Cupressaceae; genus Cryptomeria; species Cryptomeria japonica. The sequence continues at coordinate 221,321,507 of NC_081413.1, forward strand.
GAATACAACCAAACAAATGACAAGTAGATACCCTTAACCATGAAATTCTCCTTGGTATTCCTACAATAATTTCCATCATCTATAGTTTAACTAGTCAATATCCTCACAAGTTCAAGCATGCCAGCTCCACTGCATAAGCACTTGAACTCCCCCTGAGTCATACATCTCAGGTCCTCAATGCCTGTCAGGTCCTAACCTGAAATTCACATCAACACCTTATACCGATTGAGTTGTGGAACTGTGATCACCTGATGATCTATCAGCTCCATTATATCTACCCCAACCTATGACATGATCTTGGATGTACACAATTCCATACAATGTCATCATCATGTCATGAATCAAACCGGTTAGCCCAAAAACATGCATGCTTGCATGATCAACAACTAGGCCAACTTATTTCATTCAGGTCTTTTCCAATACCCCCTGAGACATAAACTCCACATTCTATGCTAGCGAGGCTAATGTAATGATCTCCAACCTCATTGTCTTACATAACCTGCAAGTACCTATTAGTATTCATGTCGGTAACATCCTTCACATACTGGTTTCGTGTACCAGTCCATCATCACTACCAGAGCACCTTCATGTAACTCCTGACATTTTTTGTCACTGTGCATCTGATACTAATTGTTAATTTCCATCTATTTATGCATGCAGTAGTGATCTAACTCTGATCAGTAGGTGTGTAGCCAAAACTACCACTAGACACACACTTATCATCTCATTTTCTTCCTTCATACTGGTAGTAGCTTGTTCTTCCATGTGTCCTCTTCCACTGAGGGGGGAAAGATAAGGTCAGTGTACTACTCCCCCTAAGGTCCCGTATCTCCTTTAAGCCTTTGGAGATATCACCTATCCATTAAAAGCACAGTGTCGGTCCATGATTGCATCTTCTTGCTTCTCCCTCCATACCTACTTGGTCACATCTTCCCATTTTCAGTCTCAGGAACAGGTCATACCTTCTTTTACTGATGAGTCCTTCCATTTCTGGACTCTGTATCACAACTAAAAGTAGTGATATAGAAGCACACAACATCCATCCCAACTTCATGATTGGATATTCTCTTAATATACCGGTTTGACCATCTTCTTCTGGTCATGTTGTTGTGACTAACAACCGAAACCGGTGGACCTCTTGATCTTGCAGGGACATTTCTCCTTTGGTTCTATGCAGGTCTCTTACTTCCATATGCTCTCTATTCATTTCTCTATAGAGGATAGTTGCTATACCAACCTCCATATGACTGTAGATTCTTCTTCCTACATTCATAACTTCTATGACCAATTCTATTGCAGTTATTACTGTAGACACCCAAAATTGTCATGTCTAATTAAATAAATGTTTTATTTATTTAATTATCTAAGCCTAATTCTTCTATTAATTAAATAAATCTTTATTTATTTAATTAATTCATTTATCCTCTTCTAGCCTTATTTCTTATTTAAATAAATACTTTTATTTATTTAATTTATCCTTTTCCTAAATTAAATAAATACTTATTTATTTAATTATCTCACTTCTTCTATTAATTAAATAAATCTTTATTTATTTAATTAATTCATTAACCTTTCCTACCCATGACACATGTCATTCATCTCTTAATTCCTACACTACCTACCTCTTCCATTATTTTATTATTTCTTCTACCTACCCTTTAATCCTAGCCGACCTCCTTTTTACACCTCTCAATCTTATCCCTCCATTTCTTATAGTGTCTTCTATTTAAGGAGATGCTTCCTTCATTATCAAACCCTAATGACCTAATGAATGAACTATTTGATCACTTGACTACACTACGATCCTACTTGCAACCACATTCTGTTCTTTGTTGAGCTCTTGTGCACATAAAATCTGAGAGCAAATATATCAAGCAAGATCAATGGAGATAGGAAGAATGGAGATCAAAACCCTATTGGACATGTAATGGTATAATCTTTGTGATTTCATTTGATTTGCATTGTCTTAGGTAATCTTCATATGTTATGGTGGATCTTTGTTGTTGTTAGGCTAGGGTTTGGTGGTTGAATTCATTTAGCTTTTCAATTTTGTTATTATTGTTATCCATTTTCACCATAAACATTTTGGCACGCCCGGTGGGACTCTTGTCCTTTTTGTATTTAACATCTTTGTTGCATATTTTGTGTTTTGAAGTTGCGGATCTGACATTTTCGGTAGCATTTTGATATTTTCGCGTCGACGTACTTTCGGATAGCGTTTTTGGCTTTTTGACGCGTCTGTGAACTTTCAGATCGCGTCTGGGTTTCCTAACTGCGTCTGTGACATTTTGAATCGCGTCTGCATCACAGAAGCGTGTCTGTGTTTTTGAACTGCGTCTATGCATCGCAGAACCGCGTCTGCGTCACAGAACCGCGTCTATATTTTCAAAGTGCGTCTGTGTTAACCAATTTCAAAATTTCAAAATTTATTGATTCAATCTTGAGTTTTTGCATTTAGGGTTTCAGATCTGGTTTATTTTGTGCTAACATTTTCAGATCTAGCTAACGAAATTGGTGCAGCTTGTCTTGAAAGCAAAACGTTTGGTTGAAGGCCCCTATTTTCACAAAGTCTTTTGGGTTTAAAATTTACCTAACTTGTGTGCTTGCAGGAAAGGGTGATTATTTGAAACAATCCAAACTACTAACAACTCTTTGTTGCAGATCCTTGGCAAGGGTTTTGACTTTTATTGTGTGCCTTGTTTTCATAGACTAGCAAACACTTCAATTGGTGCACTAAAATTGAATCATTGTCTTTTGTGTCTTGAGCAATATGCTCTTTTTGTTTAATCTTTAGAGGGCCTGTCTTCCCGTGTGGTCATTAGGACTACTAGTGAGAAGAGAACGACTCAAGTGGTAGCGAGGAAAACCCACCTCTTCCGAACCACTATAAACAAATGTATTCATGGTGAAAACTAAGAATAATGTGTGCTGATTAGTTCATACCGACACTATGTCTCCCCATAAACCCGTTTGATCAAATTTATTTGATCAGTTGTAGGGCGTAACCCCTACCGACTGGGAGCCTTCTATATTTATAGAGTTGAAAGTGCCACATGTATGGCCACACGAGCGGATGCCCTTACTAGCTCCTTTTTGTTTTAGAAGCCCAAATCCTTCTAGTTGTTGGGGCAGGAGGTCAGACCTCTGGTAGCGGCCCACACACATACGGTTCTTAGTAGAGATACAAAGTTTGCCACAGGGAGTTTTCGTGGAGACTGATGCTTGGCTGATCCGAGAAGTGAGTGCCGAGGGTGGAGCCAGTGAGGTCAAGCATCTAAGTATCCGCTCTGAATAGTGTAGCCTCAGGGGTAAAACCCTATGTGGGATCAACAACTATTGTCTTGGCCAGCCATAAGAATTGTGCTTGACTTATTTTAAACATTCAAACATTCAAGACCAAATAGTAAAACATTGTGTCTTTTGTGTCTTCAAGTGTATGCAAAATATTTTTACATCAAACAACACACTTTTTATTGGAGTCATTTTTGAGTCTAGACACTTACAAACATTGGGTCTTCATCAACACTATGTCCTCTTGTCATTAAAAATAGTCAAACAATCAAATTTGGTCACAACAAAACGACTTCACAGATTGAAAAAAAAATTGCACAAATTTTATAGAAACGCGTCTGTGTCTGTCATAATCGCGTTTGAGCTGTCTAACCGTGTCTGTGAAGGGCAGAATCGCGTCTGTGTCCTCAGAATCAACAGTGCATTTCATAAAATTCTCAGAAGCGCGTCTGTGTTGAACAGAGCCGCGTTTGCATCAGGAAACCGTGTTTGTGAAGCATACAGGCGCGTCTGTGTTCAGAGTCGCAAAAATTTTACAGTCCACCAAACAAACACAGTCAGTTTCAAAGTTCTTGAGCTTCCTAGGTTGTTTCTCCAGGTTTCATCTAGCATTCAACCTGTCTTTGGGTCTCACACAGTCCATCATTGCTTCACATCTTGCTTTACATTCACACTTGTCTAAACTTGAGTCAAAAGGTCACTTGCTTGTCCTCATCATACTTTGTCAACACACTACATACAAGAACACTTTGCTAAGTGGTCCCTCATCAAGGTTTCTTACCTTTGGGTCTCATTTGGTCTTACTTAGAGTCAAGGTAAACTTACCTCATCAAGAGAAACTATCCTCTCTTTGGAAGTCACACCTACTCTACTACATACATACTTGGTCTTACACTTTGGACATTGCAAGTACACCTCAGATTCATTTACACTCCATCCAACTCTTGGTCTTCCATACTTTTTCCATTTTCATCTAGTCTCACACATCTTGGTCAATACCTAGTTCATGGTTGAAACTCGTCTTCAAAAATCTAGGAGAGAAACTAAAGAGGCTCAAGAGTCCGCAAACATGAGTTCTTATGAGTATGACAATGATGTCTTTTTCAATACTGATCATAACACATTACCTGACATGGATGTCTATAGAAACATTCCAAATGTTGAAAACATGGGCACTACAAACAACAATGATACACACAATGACAATATGGACAAATTTTCAGTACATTCAGCAGATGTGGAAGAATCCATTATGAATCCCCATTTCAATCGGTTGGTTGAGGAAATAATGAGGAGGGATAGACAATACTTCTTACAAATGATGGTACAAAGTGGAACCAAGATACCTCACGATTTTGACATGTCTCAAATAATGGAAAATCGACCTTTGCAACAAACTCACTCCAACATGGATCAAAGGAGGCCTAATAGTGGAGGAAATAGAGGACCATATATGGTACTTGAATCACCATCATCTTTGCTTCAAAAACTAGAGGTCCCACATACACATGGTCAAGCATATACTCACCTTCGCAGAACATTATGGAAGTCTTATGCAGAAAGATATGCTCAATCACATACAAATGCTAAGGAGCAACCACCAATGCAATTGGATATTCAAAGGCATGCTCAAAATTTGGACACAAGGAAACCCCGTGTCAAATTTGGGGGCAACACATTAGAACATGACATACCTGTAGAGTATGGTATACATGGACAAAATAGATATGGTGTTCCTCAACATGAATCTATACCAAGTGGTCCATATACGTAGCATCACTATAGACCTCCTCCATATGAACATGTGTATGATCAATATCATCCATATATGCAACAAGCTCCTCCTACAATTGGTGCCTCAAACATGGGGTATGGTTCAAGAAGTCGATCTCCACCTAAGAGCAATTTGGAGCAACAAATCAGGGACTTACAAAAGAAAATGGAGGACATAAATACACCGAAGCCAACATACACAATAAGAGACATATTTCCTTATCCATTTGACAAGAGCATTCCAATGCCTCCATTTCCTACACACTTTGTGACGCCTAAATTTGATAAGTATAGAGGAAAAGGGGATCCTAAGGCACACATAAGATAGTTTTTTATAGCTTGCATTGAAGTAGCTTCAGAAGAGACATATTTGATGAGATTATTCCCACAAAGCTTAGGTGATCAAGCTATGGAATGGTTCTCCCAACTCCCACCTGGTATTAAGTCATGGGGTGACTTAGCAGAGGCATTTATTCAACATTTCTCCTACAATATAGAGACAAACATATCAGTCACTACTTTATGCAACACTAAGAAAAAAGAGGGAGAGTCTTTTGCATCATTTTTACAAAGATGGAGGAATCTAGCTAGCAGATGCTCTTGTGAAATTCCACAAAAACAAATGGTAGAGATGTTCACACAAAACGTTAACAAAGACATTGGCTATGATCTAAGGAAATCTTGTTTGTCCACCTTCAGGGACGTTATTGAAAAAGACTTAGCAACAGAAAAGGTCCTAATTGAGCAAGGAGTCATTAAGATATTTAAGGAGAACAAAGATGACTTCAAAGGAAAAGACAAGCCAAGATTTTGGAATAAAAACAAGAACACAGTCAATGACGGTGTTGTTGATGCCAATACAGTGTGACCCAAATTCATCTTTTCAGGATCAAGTTCTATAAACAATCAAGTGAATACTCAAACAACTTCTAGATCATGAAGGAAGTACACTCCATTGGGAGAATCACTTGAGTCAGTCTTCAAAAAGCTAGTGGCAAACAAGGTAATCACAGTTCCATATTTTTCTCCATATGAACCAAAGGTTAAACCAAATTGGTGGAATGATGATGAGTATTGTGAATTTCATAAGAGCAAGGGTCATAAGATAGGAAATTATCATCGACTGAAGAACATCGTACAAGATCTCATTGATAGAGGTGACATTGAGATTGAGGGACACTCATCTAATCAAGAGCATGAGATGTTTAAGGAACCATTCCCAAAACATGACAAGGGAAAAGCTAAAGCCATAGATGATCAAACCAACTATACCAGAGCATCTTACAACTATGATTCAACTATCAATCACATCTCAATGGACAATTATGTCTCTACTATTATCATCAAGGACAAAAACCCTGAGAATCCTACTCAGAGACCTAAGATTGTCCTAAAAGGTGTTGGATCTTCTTTCGAACCTACTTTTGAATGTAATGTTACAACCCGTTGAGGTAAAATCACTTTCCAAGGTGCCTCCACTAAAAACACCGCTTCTTCATCAACCAAACCTAAGTATGACCTTGTAGAACAGTTAGGGAAGACACCCGCACTCATCTCCATACTTGAGCTCTTACGTATATCCCCCGCTCATAAAGCTATTCTAGACAAAATCTTGAGAGACACTACTGTTCCTACTGATCTGAACATGGACCAGTTTCAAGCCATGGTGGGATACCTTTCCATTCCACATTCCCTTACATTCACAGAAGCTGATGATGCCTCCGTAAGTCAGCCACATAATGCACCCCTACATGTTAAAGCCTTCATACACAAACATGAATAAAACGAGTCTTGATAGATGGAGAAGCTGGTCCAAAAATTTGTACATTGAGCATAATTAAACAATTGGGATATTCTGATAAAGCTGTGAATTCAACAAATCAAATCGCCATCAAGGCATATGATGATGAAGAACGCTCATCCAAGGGCACAGTCACCTTGCCTCTCAGAGTTGGGCCAGTTACAAAGGATGTGGTTTGTCAAGTCTTGGATCTAGATCTCACTTATAATATATTGCTAGGACGTCCTTGGATTCATGAAATGAGGGCAGTCCCATCGACATATCACTAATGCATTAAATTCCCTCACAATGGAGTAGAAGTAACAGTTAACGGTGATCCTAATCCGTTCATATATTGCAATAACCTGAGATCGCAAACTGAGACCATCATTCCCAGTAATCGTGAAGCTGTTGCTTCTTCGGCATACATTGATCCTGAGTCATTGAAACCTTCGACATCAAAACAAGGTGAGCTTAAAGGCAAATTTCAGGACAAAGGCATGGGAGAATAAACTTTAAATCAGACCATGTACTTATGACAAGTCATGAGTTCCCCAAAAGAATATGGAAGACCACATCCTAACAAGCAAATATCCATCATGGTACTCAAATGGGACCCTACTACCTTTCAAAGATGGGGCGAATTGGAAGAGGAAGACTTATACAAAATGCTCTACAAAGATATTGAAAATGACACACAAGATCACATCAATATACCCTGTGAGAAATATGGCAAAGGCTTCAAGATTCTACAAAAATTCGGGTATGATGGAAAAAGCCCTCTTGGGTTACGAAAGGAAGGCATCATTGAACCTTTACAACCTGAATTGACTTTCAAAAAGGAATGCTCGAGGGGACTTGGTTTTCTGACTTCCAAGGTTCACACTAAAAGGACAGAAGAAGCATTACAAATCAAAGTTGCCAAAATTCAACAAGAGGATTGCTATTCCACAGACTCCAACGAATGGGAATGGGGTTCAGACAAATCCTCTAGTGATTACGAGCTCATCGAGACATTCAAAGAGCCAGATGAACCCACAGAAGAAGAGGAATTTTATAAAAAGTTTAGAGTTGGTCAAGGAACAACCCATGAGGATTCCACATAGTCTTTGTCTCAAGGTTCTAGGTTGAAATCACATAGGATGAGAACACCTATCCTAGAATGCGCTACTAGTGATGACAATTTGGATTCTCTTGCGATCGAAACTAATGAGGAGAGTACCATCGATGACCTCAATAATTACCTTGACATACCCGAATATAACTGCATCTTCACTCTTAGCCCCGCAAACTTTGAAGACATTAAAGGCCTTCCCCTTGTTCACCATCAACTCATTGACTGGGATCATGAAGGACCAGCGCAATATGACACATTTCAAAATGATGAAGCTGTTATTGACTACCTTGGCATACGAGATGATCTTCCCCCTGGGGACCATAAAGCGGGATACACTATAGAGCTCAACAGCATGGCATATTTTGGTGAGGGTGTCCACCTTCTAGTCACAAAAATGTGAAAATAAAAACAAACCAAGGGTCTTATGGCGAAAACCACATTGTGGCGCTGTCTAACCCCAAAAAAGTAAAAAGAAAGGACGTATTTGAGGGTGAAAACCTCTCTGAGGCACCTAAAGATGGAAGGCTCGACATTCTCCCAGCATCATATGAAGAAAATTCATCCATGTTGGTAGAAGAGACTATCAAAACAAACATTGGTACAAAAGAGGTTCCAAACAATATATTCCTGGCTCAATCATTGACAGAGTCCGAAAGGTCAAAATTCATAAGTTTCTTCAAAGAACGACAAATCAACTTTGCATGGTCATACGCTGATATGCCTGGACTAGATTCGGATTTGGTAATGCATCATTTGACAGTCAAACCAGGGGCAAAGCCACTGAAATAGAAATTAAGAAAAATGCATCCACAAGTGGCATTACTAGTCAAAGCAGAATTTGAGAAATTATTGGATGTCGGATTCATATGCCCAATTGATTTTCCTAAATGGATCTCTAATCTAGTGCCTATCAGTAAACTAGATCGCAGCATCAGAATATGTACAGATTTCAGAGACATCAACAAAGCTTGTCCAAAGGATGACTTTCCATTACCAAATATTGACTTGATTGTTGATCTCACAACAGGTCATGAGATGTTATCATTGATGGATGGATTTTATGGTTATAATCAAATAAGGATTGATATGAGATCACTCCTATTGAGATGATATGTGTTGTTGGTCCCGAGTCCCAGTTATATGGTTCCATCTTCACATACCTTCACGACAATACCTTACCTCCTAATTTATCAAATAACCAACGTCGCACCTTCATTCGCCAATCCTCTTGATATGTCATTTTAGCTGATATCTTATACCGGTAAGGTCTAGATGGCACTCTTCTTAGATGTTTAGAAAGTGACGAAGCTCATATTACGTTACGTGAAGTACATGAAGGGATATGTGGTCCACATACTAGTGGTCCTACCTTGGCCAAGAAACTCATTAGGACTGGATATTACTGGCCCAATATGGAAAAAGACTCATATCAGTTTGTCAAGAAATGTAAGCAATGTCAAATTCATGGAGACCTCATACATGCGCCAGCACAAGAACTACAACCACTTGCATCTCCTTGGCCCTTTTGTCAGTGGGGACTCGATCTCATAGGCAAGATTCACCCCCTTCTTCTAATGGTCATAAATTCATTATCACTGCCACAGAGTATTTCACAAAATGGATTGAAGCCGTGCCTCTCACACAAGTCACTGGAAAACAAATTGCTATGTTCATCCTTAATTATATCATTTGCCGATACGGTATTCCTGTTTCCATTATCACTGATAACGGGTGTCCCTTCAAAAATCAGGATGTTCGTGAACTCTGTGACCGCTTCCATATTTCCCATCATTTTTCCACACCATATTACCCCCAAGGTAATGGCCAAGCTGAGGCGTCTAATAAAATGATCCTTAAAATCCTTAAGAAGACAGTCAACGACGCTGGCCGTAATTGGCATATCCAACTTAATCCTACACTTTGGGCCTATCGCACAAGTGTTCGCACACCTACAGGAGCTACACCCTATTCACTTGTCTATGGCACTGAAGCCATCTTGCCTATTGAGGTCAAGTTACCTTCTTTACGGGTCTCTTTGCAAAACATCATCAGTGATGAAGACTATAGGGTCTCTCGCTTACAAGAACTTGAACTGGTGGATGAACGAAGACAAACTGCTTTTAATCATCTCAAGGCTTACCAACAACGAATGAGTCGCAGCTACAATCACAAAGTCAAGCCTCGCACATTTGAGGTAGGGGACTTAGTTCTCAGAGAAAATCCCAAAAATCAGCAAGACAGAGAGAAGAAGGGCAAGTTCGAACCAAATTGGCTTGGTCCTTACATCATTACAGCAGTATATGGATCTAGGGCATATCAGCTCTCAACTACAGAAGGTGACCCTTTGGAGGATCCTATCAACAGCATGCACCTTCGCAGGTTCTACACATAGCTCTTTGGAATATCCTAATTCAAAAAATACAAAAAATTCAAAAATTTCAAAAATACAAAAATAAAATAAAATTATAAAACAAAAAAAATCATTACTTGGTGAAAACCTAGCAAACAGGCACCTTGTGACACAAAAAACATTGAAAAATTGAAAAAAGTAAAGAGAAATAATTTCGTCCAACGGTGAAAACCACTTCGGTGGCGCCCTGGGCAAGTACCATGGTGAAAACTGGGTCACCAATGCCATGCGTAGAGACATTGCTCCTCCCTCCTTCAGGATTCCATTTCATCACTTCACTTTGCACACACTCATGACCAATTCATCCATAATAAACTTACACATTTCCATCATGGCTTGTTATTGATCTACCCAAGATTGGTTAGCCATTCATAATAAACCTCCCTTTCCATCCATAATAAATCAAATCCTATCTGTGGCTACAACAAATCCTATGTCTAGTGATGGGTGTGGAACTGAGAACATCACATGTTTTGAGGAGTACAGTTTCTTTCAGCTTCTTTCAGTCTATTCGCGCACAATCCGCAATAAAGCAACATTTGCATCAAAGATCCACAATAAAGTTTCATCTTCTCCGCAATAAAGTATCAGTTTCATGGATTCAGTCAGTTTCAGATGATACAACAGCAACAATGGGCTTCAACAAATCAAATCTTTCAACAGACTCAGACAACATATAGTTCAGTGCTATCTATCTTTTTTGTGAAAGTAAACATTGTGACCACAATCAAATAAGACTTATATAAGTAACAAGAGACACTAAACTTGAGGTCTACAGTGGATGTTGGTGTCGAGTCTTGGTTTTCTTTTGATTTTATCTTTTGGTGACATGTCTTTTAGCTTTTCCAGGATGTCTCTAACTAGAGATTATATCTCCAGGATGTCTTTGACTAGAAAGGTGAGGATGGGGTATCGTCACCTATTTGTATTTGCTGTCTGTGAATTGTCTTTTAGTAATGCTATGACTTGTCCAAGGATATGAGGACACTATGAGTCTAGTGTGAACTGGGACATTCCTTATTTGTGACTGTCTTATCTCCATGCAAACAGGTACAATGACTTTCTGGGTCGAACATGTGCCTCGATTGTCATAACCTACTTGCCATAATAAAGCTCAATGATGATAACGCACAAGAAGCTCTTTCACGTTCATATCTTCTATCTTTCATCCCCCTTTCTTGATTGACTTCCATTGTCCTTCTTGAGTCTGCGTAGCCTGCTATCACATGACTGAGTATAATGACACACAAAAAAACATTTGCATATCACAGTTGCAGCACATCCTGCACACAACACATGTTAGCACATTTTACATTCTCATCATGTAAATTTACATTTGCATTATCATATTCATCTGCATTACATACATTCACATTTGCATCATGCATACACATATAAAACATAAAAGAACAAAAAAATATATTGCATTGCATCATATACATATTTGCATCCATATCATAAGCATCACATAGAAACATACATCACATAGGTACACATGCATATAGCTTCCGCCAAGATGAATCATCTCATATATATATATAAATAGTGTCATGATACAATGATGTCAAAAAAATCATATGGCTACAATCACTCAAAGGTGTCTACATCATCATACAAAAATGGTACAATACTGATACATAGGGAGCCCTCTAAGGCTATGATGAACTCCCTCCCTCGGAGCCTCCTGGCCTTGACGAAATTTGAGCCCCTGAAGGACCCGCCCTAGGATCATCCCTCCTGTCCCCTCTATCTGGTGATGGTGGAGGACCCATGACCCCACCACTAGATGCCTGTCTCCTCTGGCTCCCTCCCATAGCTATCGCTGTCCGCGATGGTCTATGGAAGCTCCTCGCCTGCTAATCTGCTGGCACTGCACCATAATAGAGATCCCGCCAGTAGGCAATCTCCTCCTTGGCCTGTAGAACATAGGCATAGCCGGCCCCTGTGTCCTCTGCTGCCTGTCTCCTAGCCCTCAGTGTTGTTTCAACCTCTGTATAGCGCTGAATGGCCTGATCTCACTCCCGCTCAGTATCTTTGAGCCTCCTCCTGAGCCTATCCCTCTCCCTCTCCAAGTCTTGGATCTCATCTGCCTATCCCTGGCAGATCTCCCTCAGCTCAATCAGCTCATCCTCCTCTGCATCAGCCCCCTGTGGCTCTGCCTGTGGCTCCCCCTATCCTGGTATTTGCCCCTGTGCCTATACCTATACTGGTGCTTGTATTGGCACCTGTCCCTGTCCCTGTCCCTGTACCTGTTTGGGACCCTGTGCTACTGGCACCTGTAGTGGCAATCCACCATGACCTCTCACCACCCGAGCCTGCCTCTCCTCTACTCCCTCCCTTCGTGGTGCAACTCTCCTCTCTCCAACTACCCCCCTCTGCCTCCGTCAGCCTTTGCCCCCATCAGCTCCATCATCATCATCATCCGCACCATCATCGCCCTCAAATAACTCTCTTGGATCTGTCAGGCATGGGAATGGATGCTTGGGCCAGTAGGCTATATACTCGGCATCCATGCTGGCATCCTTGACCTCTGGCCACATGTCCCAGGGTAGGGGTACCATCTCTACCAGTTGCGTCACAGCCTGATCATATGACAACAAGGGTCCAAACTGTGCCTGATCCCTGACTGTCCGCGCATACATGCTTGAGCCCCGTGGCATCCTTTGGATCCTGCCAAACTGCCTGCAAACCCTGTCCACAAGTTGCCTCTCCAGCACATAGGGCGTCCATCCAATTAGGTACCTGCTTTGAAAGGTGTAGGGAAGCTCTACCGTGTCATCCTCCCACTCCTCGCATCCCAGGTATGGCCTCCAGATGACCACATCTATATCATCTATCACTCGTTGCCAGTGCTCTAACCTGCCAATCCGTGGTTGCGACGTGATCATATCATATAAGTGAACAAAACTACGCCCATGACCTCTACCCCTAAAATGTATCGGTCTCGTCACTGGCAGATGCTCATAAGCCCACACCTGCAACAATGTCACCCTGCAGCCCAATCCCATTGATCCTTGGTATATAAACTGATGTAGCTCATAGTACAGGTGTGCCAGCACATACGGTCCCCAGGCATATCTGGTGTGCTGTGTCACCAGTGTCTCCAATGCTCCTCCCCAGCCCACAACCAACCCCCATGTCGCTCTATCAGGACACAAGAACCCACTAATTGCTCCTCCTATGACTGTTGGCAACGCCAATCCTGTAGTAGTCATAGTATCCCAAGCCACATGCCCAGCCCTCATCTCCAATCTAGGATCCCAGAACACTCGTCTCAGGGCCTCCCTGTCTCCATCTCGATCGTACGGAATCAGGTCCCCGTCGATCGATATCCTCATAATCTTGTATACATCCTCCACGGTGACTGTCATCTCCCCCATCGCCAAATGAAAGGTACATGTCTCAGAATGCCATCTCTCAGCTAAAGCAGTCAACAATCCCATGTTCGCCCGAAACCCAGGCACATATAGAACATGTCTCAATCCCATCGCCTCAATCGCTGCTCGATCCCCAAGTGTCAACTCAGGTCACAATCTCTGTGTCGATGGAAATCTCTCCCGTGAATTTAGCATCGGTAAATACTCCTGCAATCAAGCAAATCAATTGTGTCAGTCATAGTGGCATTCACTGTTTATCACAAAATGCTACTTTTTATCTAAATGCATATGGCATCTATCCTAGTGACATTCCCTGTTCATCACAAAGTGTTGCTATCTATCCTAGTGACACTCACTGTTCATCACAAAGTGTTGCTTCTATCCTATTGGTACTCCCTATTCATCAAAAAGTACTACATGTTTTGCACTCCCTGTTCATCACAAAGTGCTGCTCATCTTTTAGTAATCCCTGTTCATCACAAAGTACTCTATCTTGGTACTCACTGTTCATCACAAAGTGCCTTGATCTATTCTAGTCTTCCCTAGAGGACCTGCTTGAGTGTATCCTCTCAGCAACTTATCCAATCGACAGCATATGTTCATCACAGAACTGTCGATTTGACCTAGAAGACAAAAAAAAAATTCGCATTTTTGGACATAAACGCACTTTCCTGACACAAACGCGCTTAAAGACTGCACAGATGCACCTGACAGACACAGACGCGCCTTAAAGACACAGACGTGCCTATGCTCTACACAGACGTGCCTTCTTGGCACAGACACCTTTACATTACACAAACGCATCCGCATTTGACATAAACGTGTTTCTAAACACAAATGCGGCTGGCACCAACACAGATGCGCCTAGCGGACATAGACGCGCCTGGCACCAATTTTGACGCGCTTAAACATTTTTGACATTTTTTGGGACCCTATTCTAAGTGCATTTATTGCCCTATCTACCATGCATTAATGACAACAATAAATGCATCGAAGTACGAGGAGGTTTGGTGGTACTTACCGGCTCTCCTGCCTCTGCTGGCCTTTGGAATCGGCGAACGCGGTCGAATCTGTGAACGAAAGCCATCACTGCTGACTGCTACTGCTCTTTTTTCGCTCTGCACTATGCTCTCGTGGATGTGTGGATGACAATGAGGATATCTTTTTCCCGTGGTCTATCTTATAGCCTACCCTCGCCTTAGCCCTCGTTTCTTGAGTCAGTCTTCTTTATCTCGTGACTTTGTCACTTTATCTGGTCAGTCCATTCTATCCCGTCTTTCTTATCGAGAGATTGTCTGTGATCTTTTCAGACATTTTCATCCAATCTCTTGAGGGGGCATATCATTCCCATCTTGGGGCAACTCTGTATCAGTTCATCTTATCTTCTTTGAAACAACGCGACAAGCCGCATTGTCTGAAAGAGGGGCAAAATGTAGACACCCAAAATTGTCATGTCTAATTAAATAAATATTTTATTTATTTAATTATCTAAGCCTAATTCTTCTATTAATTAAATAAATCTTTATTTATTTAATTAATTCATTTATCCTCTTCTAGCCTTATTTCTCATTTAAATAAATACTTTTATTTATTTATTTTATCCTTTTCCTAAATTAAATAAATACTTATTTATTTAATTATCTCACTTCTTCTATTAATTAAATAAATCTTTATTTATTTAATTAATTCATTAACCTTTCCTACCCATGACACATGTCATTCATCTCTTAATTCCTACACTACCTACCTCTTCCATTATTTTATTATTTCTTCTACCCACCCTTTAATCCTAGCCGACCTCCTTTTTACACCTGTCAATCTTATCCCTCCATTTCTTATAGTGTCTTCTATTTAAGGAGATGCTTCCTTCATTATCAAACCTTAATGACCTAATGAATGAACTATTTGATCACTTGACTACACTACGATCCTACTTGCAACCACATTCCATTCTTTGTTGAGCTCTTGTGCACATAAAATCTGAGAGCAAATATATCAAGCAAGATCAATGGAGATAGGAAGAATGGAGATCAAAACCCTATTGGACATGTAATGGTATAATCTTTGTGATTTTATTTGATTTGCATTGTCTTAGGTAATGTTCAAATGTTATGGTGGATCTTTGTTGTTGTTAGGCTAGGGTTTGGTGGTTGAATTCATTTAGCCTTTCAATTTTGTTATTATTGTTATCCATTTTTACCATAAACAATTACAAATAATATTTGCATAACTGGGAGAGGGAATATGCATGTATCTACTCCTTGATACATTTTTCTTATCTGCATGATATCTGTGAGATCTTAGATTATTCCTTCTAGATCCCTTTCTACATTCTTCTTCCCTATGGCCATTACCATTACATGCAAAGCAATAACCAGAGAAAGATGGAATATGAGTTAAAAATTTATTCTACCATGCATGGGGAGATCTTACTGGTTTGGCATCTCCATTTCTCCTTCTCTGAGGATGGATCCTGGGTTGTCCATTATTTGCATTTCCTCCATCCGATCTTTTCTTTTCCCACACCTAGTTTATCCTGTGGGTAGTAGCATTCCTTTTTCCTCTATCGGTAGGTCTTCTTTGCTATCTTCTCATGTCCATGCTTTTGGTGAAGCTGTCTTCTCTCATCTTCCCTTTTCCTTTGGGATCTGCATTGTTCCTCCTTTTTGTAGCATCAATATTCATTCTTGTCTGCAAGTCTTCATTGGTTGTGGTTAGGTCGACCTTCTTCTAGCAATCATTTTTAACAGTGAAGGTTTGTCCCTTATTTTCTCCATTTGAGGAGACAAACATAATATCATTGTGGGGGACATTCTTGCTAGTGGAGCATTCACCAGCACCACTTCCTAATCCTTCGGTATCCTTGGAATGCTTTTTATTCTTCAACATCTTATCCAAGGAATCACTGTTGCCATCAAACTAGATTCTTACCTTGAGCTCATCCTGACATTTCTCAAGGTCTTTCTAGAGAACCTCCATTTCTCCAAGCAGCTACTAATATTCTTTATCTTTTACTTCTAGCTCAGATGCTAGATCTTCACACTGACACTCCTTGGTGTCTTCTTCTTGAGTCTTCAACTCTGAGATACATTTCTCATATTTTTCAAGGCATTTGATCAACCAGTTCTGCTCCACTATAGCAACATTCTTGAATAGCTTGTACTCATTTCTCACTCTACTGAGTTCTTCAAGTGCATTTACAAGTTCACCTTCAAGATCAACTTCTGCTTCCTCTTCTTCTTCACCTTCACTATCACTGCCAAACACATCTTGCCTGTAGGAGTGATCTGCATGATCATTCTCAGATGTGTGCTTCTCATCTTCTAACGCTTGAGCCATGAAGAGGTGGATTCCTTCATCATCACTGCTACAGCTACTAGCAAATCTGCCTTCATCATCTATAGATGCATGAGATATATCTCCCATTCTATCTTCACAAGGTGGTTCTGCAGTAGTAGGCTCATTTCCATAGAGTTTCTTCAGTCTATCCCATAGAATTTTTGCAGATCCACATCTATCCACCTAAGAGGAGACATCGTCTGTTACTCCACAAAGTATAGCCTTCATTGCTGCTTCATTGCACTCGTTTCTTCTTTCTACATTTGAATCGGTGGGAGGACTGATTTTACTAGGGCAACCATTTACAACAGACATCCAGACATCAAACCCTATAGAGGATAGGTAGACTTCCATTCTACAACTCCAAATAAAATAGTTTGAACCATCAAAAAATGGAGCAGGGATTGACACTAAACAGACCATTGCATCCTTAAGCCAGAATCTACCCAAGCTAGAGAAATCTCATTTGACTGGGAACCTAGGCTCTGATACCAATTGTTATATACAATGTACCACTGAGAGGGGGGGGAATCAGTGGTTCTCAATCTTTTCCCTTTAACCATTCTATGTGAGTATACCGGTTATCAGATCTAACTCAATGTAGACTTATTGGTTAGAGGGGAGACCAAGACCAACATAAATACAATCACACACAAAGGGACATCACATAACACCAACATATATGAGGAAAACCCAAGATGGGAAAAACCTCGGTGAGAAATGCTATTGGAGACTACTGCTCCGATCGAGCCTCATAATGAATCTCTGATTACAATGTTTAGGGCACCAACCCAAGGAGCACCAACCTAAGGAGCTACAACCCTTGCATCGAGCTCCAACTCAATGAATACAAAACATTATCATTTTCAAGTTAATAGCCTTGTTACAAATGGATTTTGTAACTCTTCTTCAAATCTCTCTACTGGATCTTTTGCAGTTCAACACTTCTCTGGATTATAGTCTAGATTTATATGTTGTTAGTAAGGCTCCTTTTGTGATGAGTAGTGCGCTCTAGGCTGTTGGCCTTCTTGCAAGTGCAAGCCCCTTCATTGTAATTCACATACTACATAATTATTATCTGACAGTGGGTAGGCTTCCCACCGTGGTTTTTCCCTTTAACAGGTTTTTCACGTACAAATCTTGGTGTTGTGTGGATGGCTTTTATTATGTGATTATTGTTTATGCTTAATTGATTAACTTCTATTCCGGTATTAACGTTTTGGGTTCTGGTATTAAATTTTTAATTGCTTAATGTTCTTGTAATCCGAGACAACTGATCACCCTTACTCTCAGTTGTCTTCTAGTTATCTGAACTGTCTAACATTTGTATCAGAGCTTTGGTCCTCTCTGCAAAAAGTTTAACCGCTTGAGGAAGATCCTATGGCAACAATCGGTTCAAGTTCATCCAGTTCTTCTGGAGCTATCTTTCGAAGGGATATTTCGAGGCTTGATGGAACAAACTACATAGTATGGAAGATTCAAATGGAGACTCATCTGAGATGTCTTGGCAAGGAGATTTGGGAGATCACACAGAATGGTGCCACACCCTATAATCCAGAATTTGGCAATCCTCCTCGGACAATCCTGGACAAGGAGATTGAGAATGATTATACAGCAAGAGAAGCCCTCTTGTGTGTACTTTCTGATCAACAAATAATGTGATTAACTGACAAATCATTTGGAAAGGCTATATGGGATAAGTTGGAGACTCTTAATGAAGGTGACCCTATAGTGAAGATTGC
This sequence comes from Cryptomeria japonica, assembly GCF_030272615.1. Taxonomy (NCBI): domain Eukaryota; kingdom Viridiplantae; phylum Streptophyta; class Pinopsida; order Cupressales; family Cupressaceae; genus Cryptomeria; species Cryptomeria japonica. Next base: position 221,340,336 of record NC_081413.1, read on the forward strand.
TGACCTTGATGGTTACCGGATGAGATATGAAAACTTGAAGATGGAAGAAGATGAAAGGATTACTGCATTCATGGAAAGGGTAAACAAGATTGTTATGGGAATTCAATGTTGTGGTGGAACTCTGAGCGAAGATGAAATTGTTTCTAAAGTCCTGAGAGTCCTACCACTAGCTTACAAAATGAAGGCTACTACTATTAATGAATTGAGAACAATGGCTAATACATGTGTCAACAAAGATACTTTGGTTGGGAAACTATTTGCTTTTGAGCTTGAAGAATTTGGACCTTGTGGAGCTGTGAAGACTAAAACTGCTTTTCATTCATCTACATCTGCAACCGATAAGCAAGACTGGAAAGCTTTATATGTAAAGGAATTAGAAGATATGAAGAGAGAAGATGATGAGTTGATTTCCCTAGTGGGAGTTTATTCTCGTGGCTTCGCATGACCATTGGAGATAGGCCTAACCAATAATTTAACTAGATGCCTCCATATAAAGACATTTTATCAAACTAATTTCATCCGAGTATTCTATCTAATGTATGAAATCAATTCTTATCACTTGTGCATCCATGAAGCATTTGTTATCAAGCATTTTTAGAGATCTTCAAGTCTCCATATTCATCATTCAAATATTGTGGATCAAAATCACATCATTCCTTTTCAAGAATGTGTGTTTTATTAGGGTTTTGTCATGCTCATGCCATTTCATACAACACATCCGATTACATTCAAAGATTGAAAAATACTCATCAACTATTGCATATCTCAGGTGTATGTTTCCAATATTTATTTTAGTATTTGTATTATTTCATTCAAGGTTAATTCCTAAATTTGGGTTTGACTTAGGAAAACACCTATTCACAATAATTTCCTCATTATTTTTGTGTGTAGGAAACAAGTATAGAGCTGAATTTGCGAGGATCGATAGGATTTTAGGAGATGAGCAATTTAACCATTTGATGGTGAGAAATTTAGTGGACCAGGGTGACTAGTAGTACGGTTCCAAAAAATCAAGCCAAACATCTAGGAATAAATCCAAATCATATTATTTTTCTCAGATCCAGGTTGAGGTCTCTGTACGGTGATTGTATCCCATTGTTTATGCCCAATCTCTACAATATTCACCCATTTACCCTAATTTCAATATTTTCACAATTCAACCTAGAAAGAGGCAACAAAACTCTAACCCATAGGTGGAACCTAATCAAAATTTTAGAGATTTTCTCTTAGATAGGTTAAGCATAGATCTATTAGGCCCCTGCCTATTTCATTGTGACCATCTTTTAAGAAACATTAAGGGTTTTTCTACCTCGATTCATGAAACCCTAATTTTCACAATTACATTTTGGTGAACTTGACTCCCTACACCATTATTTTTTTTGTTCTCAAATATGAATTGTATGCAGCTTAATTTTTTGATTTGACACCCATATATTATATTTTTAATAAAAAAGACATAAATTTAGAGGTTACATTCATCGAAACCTTAATTTATTTTGCTAAATTTTATTTGTGGGTGGTATAATTTTTCGTCTGCGTTTCTAGATTTGATTTTGCATAATTTCATTACACACATTGAGTGAACATTTCTTTGGTTATAAATGAAGTTGTTATATTTCTTTTCTAAATCAATTTCAAGTTTAATTTAAAATCTCTATAATGTTTCCTTTTATGTATACAATTATGGCTCACATTTTTCTTTAATGCATAGTTATGATTTTCCCTCCTCTAGGAATTCTCCTATTCATAAGGACACTTTAGTGCACGATGAGGTTATTAACATTTATTTTAAAACTCTCTCTCTTTAGGTGATGTTTTGATGAATGATGTTGAGATTTTTCCTAAAAAGTCCTCCTCCCATAAGGAGATCCTAAATGAAGAGGATGATATCATAAATACCTTCCTTAATGTTAGCTTACCCTCCATTCATGGTATTACTCCTAAAGGTGAAACATTGACGAGTTTTTGTACTTGTCCTAAAATTCCTATTATTTATGATGAAATAGTCAATACTCGTATCAATGATCTCTCTAATGGAAAGAAAGCATTCAAGAGAAATATAACACAATCCTCTTCTACTAAAAATACTTTAGTATAAGGGGGCAAGATCAAAATCTTGATTAATCAGTCACTTTAGACTTTTCTCATTCTCCTAGTCATTACAATATTTATAGAGAAGGTGATGATCTATTTCCTCACATAAAATCAAGAAAAGATGAAGCCTGAGATGATAAGGACCTTCCTTCCCAAGAAATCCTTCATTTTGGGTCAAAAGTGTGTCATCCTTTATGAAGAATCCCTTTCTCTTAGAAATAAGTGGAAGCTAGGCATTCTTGTTCTCTTTCCTATCTTTTGGTAGAAGATGTTAAATTTATTCAATAAACTCCTCTTCAAGATAGATGTATTTTGAGAAAGGATCTCTTCTCCTCCAAGGATTCTCTATACACTTGTAGTAAGATATTTGCTTTTCAACTATATTATCCTTGCTTGTAAGAGTATAGCCTCTTTAGCTTGGATTAATGAACATTGTTTCCTAAAGGATATCTCCTTGATGTTAAAGGTAAGTGTCCTTGTTTCTATCTTCCTTAAGCCATCAACATAGGTCTATGTTGAAATCTTAAATATGGGCATACATATCGCCCTCTTTGTACTATATTGTACTATATTTTTGCATGTCTTAAACGAGGTGTTCATTCTCAAAACCAAAGAATTTGAAGATGATGTAAACTAGTGATTTGTAGCATCTTATTTGAAAATTATAATTTCTTTTTGATAATTTTCTTTTAATCAATTTGTATTCATCTTTCCATCTCCTTCAAAAACTATTTTTTAATAGCAAACAACATTTTTTAAGAGTGACGTGCATCCCGAAATGCGTAACTTTATTTCTATAAATTATAAAACTCAATGGTTTTGAATTTAGGTTTGTAACATCAATACCTAGGGCATGTATTTGGCTGATGAACCAAAATATTATTAATATAAATGTGATGTATGATGAGAAAATTCATATTATGTGTGACAATACAAGCATAATTAATATTTTGAAGACTCGAAGAATGCATATAAGGACTAAACACATTTCTATCTAGTATCATTTCTTAAGAGAAAATGTTACATAGAAGGAAGCTAGGTTAGAATGTGTGCCTACAAAAGATAACCTTATAGATATATTTACCAGGGAAATGGTGAAGGATACTTGAGTATTTCTACCAAAAATTAGGGGCTGTTGCATCTCCTTCTTCAAACTAGATGCATAGAAGTGGTGCATCATTCCACGGGGAGAGTAAAAGGGTACCTTTTGGCTCCTAGATTGATGTGGTGGCTTCTCTCAATAGATGTGTGAAGGTTTTAGTTTATTTCCTATGAAATTTTAGTTGAAGAAGAGAGATATCTCTATGAAAGGGAGTGTTGCTGTTATCAAAGCTATACTAAGAAGGGAGAGATAATTTTATAGTTGGAGAGATAGTTATTGTTTGCAGTATTGTGCACTTTCCCTTAACTTAAAAGAGGGAGAGAAAACCAGTAAGGAGGAGATATATATAGTTTGATAGAGTCTACTATTGGTTGGTGGTACAAGTGTTCTCATCAATGACAAAGGGGAAGATTATTGGAAACTCGAGTTGTGTTGTCTTTGATGTCAAACTTATTTTTTTATCATCATTCATGCCAACCTATCTAGAATTTTCATTAATGTCACTATGTGTAAATGAAGAGGAAGTTGTAGTTGTTTAGTGTGTGAATATAATAGATTATCTGGTAATGAGTGTTTAGGTGTTGTTATGTTGTCTAGTGGTGGTATTGAGTAAGTATGAGGCATTTTTGGGAGTCTATAGAAGTGGAAGTTACAATATGTAGAAACGAGTATTTAATGTCTTTATGAAAGAATGCCCATAATGTTTATAGTTCATTATGATGTTGGATTTCTATTTTGGACATAATATCTATGTTCAATGGATGTTATACTATCATGATTGTATGCTCCCATTTGCTTACATGATGATGTTGGTTATAGTGGTTTGCTGATAGTGAGGCTATCTATCAAGATTATTGTGCATTGCTCCACTATGTTGGTTCAAGTATTGTAGCTTGGAATTTTCATATGATTTCTAGTGTTCTAGTTAAAAATTTTAATGTTGGTTTGATCAAAAAATGATTATGTTTCTTTGCTTTTGGCATTGTCAATTGTATTCATTTCTAGATAACTTAGTTAATTTATATTATCTGGGTCATACTCTTGTATTCTAGATATATGTTGGAATGTTGATATAGTTATTACCTTGCCATGTGTACATCTGCATTATGTAATTTGCATTAAGTTATGTTTTTGGGCCGACTACTTAAAGCGCTTCATTGATTTTTTACACATTATGTTTGATGTCAATATTAAAAGTTGTTCTAGAATGTGTGGTTCATGGGAATTGACCTAGGTTGATGTGCTATGATTTATTTGGGTCCTCTTTATCTCCTGGTGTGGACTGTATTGTTTTATTCTAGATTGGGTGGCGACATTAAATAATTCATGTATATTTTATTAATGGCAGACCTATTTGAAGCTTTTAATGCATAACCTTGTATAAATTGAAGTGCAAATGTGTGAATTAGAGTTAACCTTGTATAGATGTTGGGAATGGATTAATTTATAAGTTTTTTTTTTTTAAAGGACATACATTTACATTTTTATGATATGATGCTCTATGGTATCCTCTTGAAAATAATAAGTAGGTTGGCCCTTCAAAATGACATATTATAATATAATATTTATAGAATATTTTACAATTATATTTCTCCACTATGAAGTTTCCTTTATTACAATGTTATCTTAATCATTTTTACAAAAGGATATACATTTAAGTAATTCTATATTATACGTTTTCCCTTTTATTAAATAACATGCTCAACATTTTGATAGAGAATATAACATACTATATACCTATCATGTATGTATGGTTAAGTTATCTTTTTTTTATCAAAATATTGACAATGTAATTTAAGAAAAAGGAATAAATTCACATGCTTATATAATGAGGCTCCTTGCATAAGTAACTATTGAGAACTTGATGTCTAACAATCAAGACTATTCTTTTCTTCTTCTCCCTGGTTCTTCATATTCAAAGAATTAAACATTTATATATAGGAATGAGTCCAAATTACTATATGTAATATAGCTAAAAACTGTCAAAAATATATTTCCCCATTTGAGGGTGTATGTAATCTATAAAATGAACCGCTACAAATTCATGTAGTCATGGCATGTATAAATTCTTTGATCAACCATGAACTCATGACACCTAAGAGTGATGTAGCCACAGTAGCCATATTTAGAAAAGATAAAGAGATTAGCATCAAGGATAAAAATGAGGTTGAAAGTTGTAGGAAGAACCCTAGAGTGGTTGTGGATAGGTAAGTGAAGATTGCAAGGAGTCAGAGGCCTATGACGTGAGCCTCTACAATGTAGGATTAGATTTGATGCCCTTCCTCAATGAGGTTAGCCATGAGGATGAGGATAATGCAAGGAATATGATGAGTGGTCCGCAAAAGAATGTTATTTGTGACCAGTATGGAGTGGAGAGATTGGGACATATGTTGCCTTATCCCTTGGAATTCACCAACGCACGTAGAGGGCCAAATATTTTTAGGTTCAATCCTAGAAGTATGGACAACACTGATAAGGTTCTTTATCATGTTAAGAAGAGTGAACATCTAGTTGACAAAATAGAGAATCCTTGTTTTCAAACAAAAGACTTCTGAATATAGCAAACTCAATTGCGCAAAAAAAATGGGGTTTCCAATGAAATAGGGGTTCTTACCCTTGGTTGTGTCTAGTCACTAATGCACTGATGCACACCCTATGAAAGGAATTATGAAGAAATAAAGCACAAATCTTTTTGGGGATGCAGTATTCCTCACTTCTCTCTCTTGAACTTGGTAATTATTAAAAAAGCAGAAAACAATCTTTCTGACAATAATAAAGTAGTCACAACAGCTCGTTCTAGCTACTTGGCGACATAACCTACTGAGCCTCATGATTGTGAGAATTCATCTCATAGATAGGAAGAACTAAAGTAGAAGATGGACTTTGAAGAATTCACAGAACGAGAACTACCATTTGATATTTGGTTTTCTCAACAAGAAAAAGAAGACATTGTAAAAGGGCAATATAAATTCCTCACTGCTATTATAAATTTTCTTTATAATATAAATAGTATACGAAATTACAAGTATTTACTTATTGTAAAATATCCTAACTGGTTGAGCAAACCTACAAATGATAAAGAGTGTCTTTGTGCCAGAAAGAATGGAAGAAAAATCCCTTACACATAGAATGAGAGACTTGTTAAAAGTGAGCCAGTGATTTACGAATGTTGTCCTTACTCTCGATGCCAAGCAAGCTGCCAGAATAGGGTTTCTCAACAAGGATTGAAAAAAAAGCTTTAGATCTTCAAAAATCATTGGGGCATGCTATCAGAAGAGTTGAAGAAAATGCTAGACTTGGACCAAGATATTAATCCTCGACAAACAACTATTGATACAGATAATTTTCCTAGAAGGGTAATGTAAATGTAGAATTTGATGGTGATGCTAATTTATCAAGTTTGAATGATGATAGATTCATGAAACAATTTCTAATAGACAACCTAGAATCAGGGAATACATGTACGATCATAGCTTCCACTGTGGACATTTTCACAAGCAAATTTCATGACGATCTATACAAATTGGCAGAGGAAAGTATATTGGGAATTCACAAATTTGAAGGTGGTGACGATGACGATATAAGAATTTATTCTTTTGAGTTTTCACAATACCACAAAGTGATTCTAATAGTGTGGCAAGGAATGGTATATGTCGACTTTCGCGAATTTTATACTAAGGATGGGAAGCAACTGCCTAGTAAGAAAAGTATTTCATTTTCATTGAAATAGTGAAAATGTTGTGAAATCATTTTGATGAGGTAGATCCCATGGTGTTAGTGATGAATATTGGGACAACAATACTGGAGTCATATGCTAAACTTGGAAGTAAACTTATACAAAAATATTCGGGACATTGTCCAAAGTTGGTTAGGGAGCTATTTGAAGTTGACAATGATCTTCCTCTTTTAATCATTTTGGTTGATGAAATTGATGTAGTTGGAAAAAAGAAATATGGAGTTGATTCGAGTCGTGAATTTGAAATTCAATGAACTATGTCGGGTTGGTTAGATTCAAGAGGTGTATAAGATTACCTTTTAGATGCTCTATTCATGTACGTGGGATGTTGGGCGTAAACTGAAAGCACAAAATATATTAAAGCAAATGCGCCATGTTCCTGGGGATATTGCAGACTATTATTGGGAAATTGTTCAGATTTGTGGACTGAATGCAGATGAAAAATAACCCTCTTATGTAGAAAGTTGTCCAAGAATTTGGAAATTGAGGTTGGAGCATTGGTCTTTGGGTCAGAATTCAAAAATTAGTTTCGGTGTAGCTTAAGAGACTTATGCATCTAGAGAGCCTTGGGAACATTCAACTGTTAGATATTGTTGAGTTCAACAAAATTTTGAGATGACTCATTAAAAGTATTGTTGAACAGGTTTATGAGAAGTTAGAATCCTACAATGCAAGGCTTACAATGTGAAATTAAGAATGAAAATGCAGGGTATATAATTATTTATGGTTATGTGGGATGGAGTTCAAGTGAGAGATTATTGGAAATGTGAAGTCCAACATTCATGACTATTCCTTTCTTCTTTGCCATATCTATTTATATTCAAAGAACAAGAACAACCAACCAATAGATGCACAAATTAATGGTCAACTAATAGGACATCCTTTTCCTACCAATCCTCCCACAAACATAAAGCTTTATAAAAAAAAGATACATTTTTAGTTGAACCGGTAACAAAGATAGAGGAGAGAAATACAAAGCCAAGGGTGGATTTAACCAAAGACGTCATGGAACCTGAACCCATAGCCTGTAAGGAGGCATTGTGCATATTGGCAACATTTCTATAGGAAATATTAACCTCCTCAATTTTCTTCTTGAGGGCCTCCTGGGATTTCATAACCTCTTCCAGCTCAATTTTGATCCCTACCATCTTGATCTTGGCTTCCAAATCTTCAATCTTTTGGCCCACCTTATTCCACTGGCTCAGAAGGCCAACAAGGTCATTGGTAGATTTCCACACTTTGTCTTCATGTAAATCATCAAATCAGGTGTTATCCCTAGCTTCAGCTTCTATCGTCACCTCCAACCAATTTATTTTTCTAATAGCAACATTCATCTACCCAAATAGCCACTTTAACAAGTCAACCTGTCTTTTCACATCATCATGCAAGTCCTTCAAAATTTTAGTAAGGACCAAAATATATCTTAAAGGCTTGCCATTTTCTAAGGGAGGAGGGTTTGTGGGTGGAGGGCTAGGATTATCATCAACATTAGTAGTAATGGCAGGGGACCAATCCAAGCCTGTGATTTCTCAAGAGGTCAATTCATTTGAGGAAATAGATTCTGAACCCGAGTCCTAAAAAATCTCGACATTCTTATGTGTCTTAGGTTAGGTTTCAACATCTTGGTCCTTTTCAGTGGTGGCAATGGCTTTAAATTTTTCCATACATGTAAGGTTTTTTCTACTACATATTTTTGAACTCGAGTGAGATGCTTCACCGGAATTAGAGGAAGTCACAAAGAGATCAACATATAAGATGGGATCATAAATGGACCCAATCTCAATAGTAGGGATCCCAACAGAAGGGGATAAGGTGAAGTGGAAATTATATAACATATGTATGAGGCCTTGGTGAAGAGGGGATTTAGCCTTAAAATTAGCTTTAGAAAAAAAATGTGATAGAGAGGAAAAACCTAGTAGGAAAAATTCATTCTTACCTCATGGCGAAGTTGATTCAACATGGGGAAAATCTGCAAGTGGAATCTCCTCTTTCATGCATCTAGAGTCAAGTGCTTTATGAAAAGAAGGGTTGCCTCCTTCTAGATACTAGGAATATCTTCCCTATTGTAGGTTCTTTGAAGATTGGAAACCCCTTCCCTAGGTTCAAAGAAATGCTTGAAATCCTCCTTGTAACTCCCATTGGGCTTTTTAGGAAAGGAATCACTATCAAGGGCTAACCCAGTTAATTTTACTACAGTCTCCTTAGAAACCACAAAGGCAACACTCTTGATCTTAACAATACCATTATCCCAAGCCTGAACAAAAGTAGTAGAAAGCTTAGGATCATGGTCAGTCATCCCCTCTACATAGGAGTCCAAATTTCCTTAAATCAGCTTACTATTATTTATTGGAAGTTTGCTTGAATGATGTGTTGTCATGGATGTCAACATATTTCTCTATGTGTTCCAGTGCTGCAGTTAGATTAAATGAGCTGGTTTGGCCAGTATGTTGTAGATGAGTTGTTATGGATTAATACCTTTTGATTTAAGTATCTCTATTTGATTCTTCTATATTTTTAGTGGCCTGCATGGTGATTTCATCGAGTTATGAGATCCGGTATTGCGGTTGGTTTCTTGTTTGTGTTGATCAGTATTCTAGATTTTGCTCCATATTTCTATGCATTGCAGTACCCTGGTTTGTGGATTTGACATAGTGTTTGGGACATTCTAGTGTATCCTCAATATGAATGGTTTGTGATTTGGAGGTCTGCAAGTGAATCTTTTATTTTGACAGTCAGTTTTGTTAGTGTTATTGAGGTTCGATATAATGATGATGAAGATTCTAGTAAGTGGTGATGTTGTAGTTGTTGTTGTGGTAGTTAATGATCCTTGTAGATCTTTCTATATTGTGTTCTATCTATTTTGATGGTCCGCTTTGACCTTTGTGCTTTATTGATGATTTTCCTTGATCTGGTGGTGTTCTTCATGTTCTTGGCCAACATGGTGATTGTAGTGTACATATATACATACACACACATAAATACATAAATACATAAATACATACATACATACATACATACATACATACATACTTACTTACTTACTTACTTATTTACTTACTTACTTACATATATATATAGTCATGCAGTAGACACATAGGTGGAAGGAGAATCACAATGTCACACCCCACTCACAATGAGTGGAATGACATCGTCCCTTCCACGTCCATAATAAAACACTACAACAAGGACATAACATAATGAATAACATAACATAATGGGAAATAGGGAGGAGAAGGAGAAATCAAATTGGACATCCCTCTCAAAGTGGGCCAAGTGGACCCAAGAGAAAACAAAAAGTACATGGACTTTGAGGTTCTCCTTGCAAATTCCACTAACAGTTAGGAAAAATGCTTTCACTGGGTTACCAATGAAATTCTTCTCTTAAAGCAGAGCCTTAAAGACATAATCAACACTTTCACTATGAATGCTATGCTAGAAAAGACTGATAAGCTCCTCAAATTGACTCCAAAAATAAAAGAAGATGTCAAAGTTATGAAAACTGAGTTATGAAAACTGAGCATGAGTCCAGGATTTCTCAGGTGGAGAAAAGTATGGAGGAACTTAAGGGAAACTTGAGGAACCTCGTTTAAATAAGCAAAGAAGTCATGAGTAGCAGTGCAGAAGGTTTGAAAAAGGGCAACGAGATGTTTGCTTTCCAAAAATCCCAACCAATTAACAGGGTTCTGCCTTCAGTTGCCAAGCTGATAAAGAAGTATCTAGATCCAAGTTTTCAAGGGGTGGAAATGTAGGTTACTAGCTCAACCAATTAACATTAGAGGTAGTTGATTGTTATCAAATAAGGAGTATTTTATTCTTAATGAATATTACTGATTTAGAGGTTCATCATGACATATTTGTTTGGAGTAACTTTGTTTAATTTAGAGGGCCATCATGACATGGTTGTAGAATATCAAATAATTTATTTATTCATATATACACTCAAATCTAGCAAAAATAACTAGAACTTTTTAGATATAAAATGACATTGTAGTTATGAAACTAATCTAGATCAATGATCTCAATCCAACATAGAGTAAATTGAATTCTATAGTTTTCATCCACATGCTCAGCTACCAAGGGAATCTATAATGTTGATCTACATAAATCTAATTATAATTAGCCAATGACAATTTTTTTAAACTTAGGGTTCAATATTTCCTAGCTAAATCTTTTTAATTTTATGTAATGAATATCACTTAATTTTAACATTAATTTATTTATACGTAGTTATATTTATTTACTTAATTATTTTGAATAATCTTAGTCTTCCTTTACAATTTATATGCTTTCACATGCCATAAATCTAAAACATTTATGTTCTCTCGTCATAAACTACCACTTGCACCAAAAGGGGTGAAAGGGTTAGCTGATAGTATGATGTAGATAGATGAACATTTTGAAAGAAATAAGTGGTTGTCACATTCATTATTTAAAAATAAATAGAGTTGGTTGTTTGGTTTTTAACTGTCTTTTCTCTTTTTAATTTTCTAATTCAACTCTAAATAACCTTCATCCTAACCCTAGTTATAATTGTACCCCATTCTTACTTTAAACCTAATTGTAATTATAATTATAATTATAACACTAATCCAAATTCTAACCCTCACATAAATTTTATCAGACCTTGATAAACCCCAACCCTAATTATAACTGTAAAACTCAATATAACCCATATTTTACTCTAACCCTAATAGCTACCTTAAATTATTATTATATCGATCTAAAAACTTTATTAATAATTAGAAACAAGAATTACATAAGAAAAACATAGCCCCAAAGCTCTTGAAGAGAACAACAAACCAAATAAGTTATCAACTAGCTTCATAACTATCAATGTCCTTAGCAAAGATCCTATGCAAATCCTGATAGTAATCAGAGGAAAGAAGCTCCCAACCCTCAACTTTGCAATCATCACCATGATCTGAAGCCCGCTTAGCTGAACAATCAGCTGCTCAATTCCATTCATGAGGAATATGAATGAAAGAAACCTTCTCCATCATAGCACTAATTTGCAAAATTTGGTGAGCAGTCCCTGCCAGCTGCCAATTAATCCCAGCCACCTTCTGTTCAATCAACAAATTAACAATAAATTGTGAATCCAATTCACAAATAACCTTACTCTACCCCAACTCATATGCATGTTCCAGGGCATAGTGAATTGCTAATCCCTCCATAAAATTATTAGCCTTCTCCCTTGTATGCACTTAAAAAAAGAAAACCACAACCCCCATACGATTCCTACCAACACCTCCAATCCTAGCTATTGAAATGTGGCGACTGATCAACAAAGTACTGTACACTCAGCACGTATCTTCGCTGGGGTCCAGGGCCGGGCCGGGAGCCCCCAAGAAATTTTTTTTTTGCCATTTTTTTGTTGATGAAAACCGACATTATAATAAAAACCCTAAAAAAGCCAACTTTGTTTGTTGCCCTAAAAATGCATGTTATAAGTGGTTGGGATGCTTAAGGCATTGTAAGGTTGATGTACTATTTTTACTAGATAATAAGAAAGATTGGACGACTATGTATGGTGGACGTAACCCATTCTGGGTGAACCACGTTAAATCTCTGTGTTATCTGTGTCCTATTTTATTTCTTTATCTTTTGTATTTAAATATGCATATAATTGTTAGTTCATATTTGCTTTGGATCTGCTTGAAACCCTAACAATTGGTATCAGAGTGAGGTTTTGTGTAAATTGGTAGGACTCTCAGATTTGAGTGGGAGCAATGGAGGATTCCAAATTCAAGGTCGAAAAGTTTAACGACCAGAACTATTAGTTATGGAAAATGCAGATGGAGGATTACCTGTATCAAAAGGATTTGTGGCGGCCATTGGAAGGAAAGGCAAAGAAAGCGACCACAATGTCAGATGAAGAGTGGGACATTTTAGATAGAAAGGCACTGGGATCCATTCGATTGTGCCTTGCACCGTCTGTAGCATTCAATATAACAAAAACAAAAACGATTGTAGATTTGATGGTGACATTGGCTGAGTTGTATGAGAAACCCTCGGCTTCGAATAAGGTATTTCTTATGAAGCATTTGTTTAATTTGAAAATGAGTGAGGGAGGATATGTAGCAGAGCACTTAAATGAATTTAATACAATTACCAGTCAATTGTCTTTGGTAGAAATTACTTTTGCAGAAGAGGTTAGGGCTCTCTTGATTTTATGTTCTTTGCCAGAAAGCTGGAATAGCTTGGTTATGGCTGTAAGTAACTCTGTCTCTGGTAAAAATACTTTGGTATTTGATGATATTGTTGGTGTTATCCTAAGTGAGGAAATGCAAAGGAAAAGCATAGGTGAGACTCCAACATCATCGGGTAATGTTTTGAATGTGGAGAACAAATGAAGATCAAAGGAAAGAGGAAAAGGCTTCATTTCATGCTACACCCCATAGAAAATATTTTCTAGATTATGTTCAAGGTGATTTTGGATAGGTATATTTGGGTGATGATGAGCCCTGTCAAATTGTTGGAAAAGGAAAGATAAAGATCAAGTTGTAGAATGGAAATGACTGGTTTTTGCAAGAGGTAAGACATGTTCCTAATTTAAGAAGAAATTTAATTTCTGCTGGGCAACTAGGTAGCGAAGGTTGCATAGTTACCCTCTCAAACAGTATGTGGAAGGTCAGTAAAGGATCATTAGTAATAGCTAAAGGTGCGAAGGTAGGCACATTATATCTATATATAGGTAACACTTACTCTTCCCTAGCTGCTATAGATAAAGTTATTGCAGGGACAACAACAATAGATGTTGCAAGAATAGATTCGATAATGTGGCACCATGGGCTTGGGCACATGAGTGAGAAAGGGATGAAAACCCTTCACTCCAAAAATCTATTACCAGGACTAAAGAAGATTGATTTAGAGTTCTGTGAAAACTGTGTTTATGGTAAACAAAAAAGAGTCAGATTTCTCAAGGTTGGGAAAGAGAAGAAGAGTGAGAAGTTAGAGCTTGTACATTCAAGTGTATGGGGACCAGCTCAAGTATCATCTCTTGGTGGCTCTTGTTATTATGTTATTTTTATTGATGACTCAACTAGAAAAACATGGGTATATTTCCTAAAACAAAAATCAGATGTTTTTGAAACTTTTAAGAAATGGAAAGCTTTGGTTGAGAATGAGACAGGGAAAAAGTTGAAGTGTCTCAGATCAGATAATGGAGGTGAGTATTGCAGCAAAGCATTTGAAGATTACTGCTCCTTAAATGGGATTCAAAAGCAAAAGACAGTTCCAAGAACTCCACAGAAAAATGGTGTGTCAGAGAGAATGAATAGGACTATCATGGAACGTGCAAGGAGCATGAGATTGCATGCTGGATTGCCCTTACATTTTTGGGCAGATGCTATTGTAAAGCGGAAAAATCGCGATCGAACCCTAGTTGCACTCCCCTCTTCCAACTCCGAGGAGAGAGAAGGGAGATTCGCTAGGGTTGATGGTTTTTCACTTAAGGGAGAGACTTTACATTCAAAAGAGGGGTTGAAACCCACAAGATCCAATCCCACGCAATGCAAGATTGGATGCTAAATGCGTTTCAAGGGGTTAAGATAGCAAGGCTACCCTCTTTTGTAAAGAATGTGCATAGGAGAATTAAGCTAGAAATGCATAGAAAGTGACAAAGATTCGCTTATAAACTGAGATAGGAATATAGGATGAAGCAGCGGACCTGGAATTAGCAGTAAAATGTCGATATGGCACTGTCCTGCAAATTTGAGCAAAAGTTGCCAGGACGATGGCGCCCGGTGCCACGGTCCTCCGAAAAATCCACGAAACGAAGGGGGATCTATTTGTCTCTGCACAAGGATTCCAGATCTTCACTTTCAGCCGCGTACCTCCAACCTACACACAGAAAAGTGAAGATGATTGGGGGGTTAGGGATTAGGGGTTTGCCTTTAGGTCAAACCCCAGTTTTGGAATTAACCAAGAAATGAGCAAGTGCTGTAAATGTAAATGACTGTAATGTAAAACAAGTACTAATACCTTGTTCTAGGGATGTTTGTATCCTTATGTGCGAAGGTTTAGATGTTGTTGTTTGTTGTATTGTAGCATGTAGTATGTAGTAATATGTGATCTCCTCTTCAATGGTTGAATCCTTGTCTTGAATGCAACACTTAGCCTTGAATGGAGACTTGGAATGAATGCTTGAATGCTTGAATGCTTGAATGCTTGAATCTTGAATCTTGCTTTCGCCTTTTTTCCATCTACCCAAATGAGAGAGGAAAATGTAGTTTATATACTTGTCAATTAGGGCTGATAGACTGATTTTTCCGACCTTAGGCCGACCAGGAAAGTTAATTTCCAAATTGCAAACAAAAAGACCCGCAATCCCCTTAGGAGACCGGGCAAAAAATAGGACCCAAGGACTAGGGCGCTGGGCGCCCTGGTCCTGAGGGACCAGGGCGCTGGGCGCTCTGGTCCCACCTCCTGGGACATCAGGGTGCAAGGAGGTTCAGGCCAGGGTGCTTGAAAAATGCAGTTTTTGGTGCCATAATCAGGTTTCGGGGTCTCCATTTAGGTTGCATGTTGCGTCGCCATCGTGAAGACCGAAATGCAGTCGAAATTAAAAGTGTCGCAATTTTAGGACGCTACATTTAGCCCCCACTTTAGCGGGAGTATGTGTGCTCATACTTCCGGTAAAGTACAAGGAAACAACATTGAAAGACTTTCACCACGTCAAAGGAGGCAAGATACACTAAGCCCCC
Organism: Cryptomeria japonica; assembly: GCF_030272615.1. Classification (NCBI taxonomy): domain Eukaryota; kingdom Viridiplantae; phylum Streptophyta; class Pinopsida; order Cupressales; family Cupressaceae; genus Cryptomeria; species Cryptomeria japonica. Next base: position 221,355,973 of record NC_081413.1, read on the forward strand.
AGTGGACTAAGGATCTTACGACTTCGATTGACAAAGTAAAAGGGAAAATCACGAGGGAGAACCATGACTGTCAGTAGTAAGGTTCCCTCACTATGAGTCATGCAAGATAAATACCGAAAATTTTCAAGGCAAAGCTAAGTTCGCCAAGAAATTTTCAAGTATCCTTAAAGGGATAGATGGGGTGTATGCCCCCCTACGTTAAAGCGATCACACACGCCTCAACGGGGGTGATTGTTTTAACGTAGTGATACACAAAAGAAATGAGAAAGGAAAGGAGCACGTTATCGCAAGGATTTAGCCCCCAAGTGTGAGATAAACCCAAGGATAACAGACACAAAACACAAAGCACAAGGTGACTTCGCTTTCCTCGGGGTCAGTATGCCGTATGATAAGTCATGTATATCATATGTATGTATGCATAATTGGTGTGTCTTGCCTCCTTGACGTGGTGAAAGTGACAAAAAGCTTTGTGATCAAAATAAGGTGAAGTAATCTTTGCAGGATCAATTTGTCGTACAGGAGGAAGAGTAAGCACATTTTGTTCCAATAACTTATTCATAATACTATGCAATGATTCATTCAAAGGAGTATACTTTCTTTCTTTCTTGAAAAATTTAGAAATAGGAGGCACACCTGATGCTGCATTCACATTGTTGATGATATTTTCATTGAATTTGATGGAATCTCTGTTCGGTTTAAACTTCCCAAATGGTTGTTGACTGCTATGACCCTTATCACTCGGAGCCATAGGATGTGATTGTTCCATTTGACTCACAGTCAGTTGATAATTGTGAAGAGTGGCACACAACTGTTGGAAAGAAGTAAACTCAGAAAACAGAAGTTTGTCTCGAATATCTTTTTGCAAATTAGAAATAAAGATTCTTTGAATATCATTGTCAGGCATTGGAAAAGAAATTTGAGCATACAAATGCTTATATCTACCAATGAAATCAGTCTTTTTTTCTTTAACACCTTGTTTACAATGCATTAAATCAATCAAAGTAACTTTAGGACTTATATTGTTTTGAAATTGTTGAATAAAAGCATTTGCAAGTTGTTCGAAAGAAGTAATAGAATAAGAAGGCAACGAGCAATACCATTGTAGGGCTTTGTCTCTTAGTGTTCTAGTGAATAGTTTTGCAAGCAACCTTTGGTCATAAGCAAAATCAGTACAAATTGTTTGAAAAGTCTTAACATGTGTTAGAGGATCTCCTTTACCATTATAAAGCTCCAAATGCGGGATTTCAACATGTTTAGGGGGAATAGCTCGAACAATGTCAAGAGAAAGTGGGCTCGCAACATCAAATGTGGGCACACTAAACTTAGATTGATTCATAGAGGCAATTTGTTGCTGTAAAGAAGAGACAGTTTGTGCAAGATTGTTAATGGTCACTTCAGTTGAAGAATTCATATTAGGTGTGTTAGATTGAGATGGAGGTGTTATGTTATTGAAAGAAGGTAAAGAGTAAGGTGGTGGGACCCTATGGTAATTAGTCATAGGAGATGATTGGACAGGAGGAACACTACAAGGAGGAATGGAATGATTGAATGAATTGCCCCCTTGCGTCATGTTCATTTGTGAAGATGTAATAGGAACACCCATTGAAGGAATGAATGAAGAAGTTGGATTGAATGAAGGAATAGGGTTAATTGAAGAAGAAGGATTGCCCCCATGACTGGTGATCATAGGGGGAATGTCTTGTGTAGAAGTAGTCATTATGTTTGATGTAAAGGTAGGTATGCTAGCAATAGAAGTTGTCAAAGGAATAGAATGATTAACTTGAGTGGGAGGTTGTGTATAACCTAAAGATTCGGCACAACTCTTTATAGGCATCACATTCGAATCCACAATGTGTGCAATACCACGCAAAATATCAATTCCATTCTTATCACTTTGAAGCATATGTTTTAGACCCTCAATTAAAGGAAGAGCTTGACTATCGGGATACTCATGAGACATCCATTGGTGAAAATCGTCAAATTGGTTATCCAATTTGGAAAGTTGTTCAACAGAAACCTCATGGAGAGCTTCTTCATCATTAGGAGGATTAGAGGAATTACCCATGTCCTCGTTAAAAAGGCTATTCAAATTAGGTTCCATCTCCTTGGTAGTTAAACCTCGGAAAGACTTAATTCTACGGCTTCGTCTAACGGGAATAGTGTAAGTAGGGCTTATTGTTGTAAAACTCATGCACTAGAAAGAGAGAAAATATTTTGAATTTAGAGGTAGCAATTTTCAGTAAAACTAGCCAATTTTCCAGATTTAAGTTGTTCACCGAAATTTCGAAAAAAATGTCCGGGACCGTGGCGCTCGGAGTGCAACACGGTCCTTGCAACTTTTTTCGAAATTTGTAGGGATGAAAGGTATGATGATTTTAGAGCTAATCTGAAAAAATTGAGTGATTATACGATCTGTAGATAGGCCAAATTAAAGTTGCAATCTCAAAATTGAACCCTATCAAGATTGTCGAAAAATGCAAAATTTGAATTTTGAAAAAGAGAGGGAAACTGAAATTTTGAATTTTATGATTTTAGAGGGAATGTTAAGAGAAATGCAAGTTTTGAAATTTAAAAATTGACTCAATTTCACGCAAAATTCAATTTTGAAAGCGGAAATCAAAGTTGTTGTAATTAGGCACTTAATTTCAAAAGTCACAAAATGCAAGAATTTGAATAAAGCACTGAAATTTCGAATGAATGCAAACACACTTTTCAGATTTAGGACAGTAAGAAACACAATTTTGACATGAATTTCAGTTTCAATGATTTTTGAATGTTTAGAAGCCTTAATCCAAGCAATCACAAGACCAACTTTGACTGTAATTTTGAAGGTGTTATAATTGATAAAAGCAGCCAAAATTCTGGATTTTAGCAGGAAAATACAGTAAGATCTTGCTCCCGAGATTTCGAAAAAAATGTCGGGGACGATGGCGCTCGGAGTGCACACGGTCCTCGCAACTTTTTTCCAAATTTTCAGGGATGAAAGATATTGTGATTTTATTGCAGAATCCAAAGTTACAGCTGATTTGGAGATGTTTTGATCGGTCAAATTGTCGGACAAAGGTTGAATCAAGAGGTTTTCAAAAATTAGGGTTTTGACACTTAACCACTTAATTTTCAAAATTGAAGCACAAATATGAATTGATAATTTGTAATAGAAGGGCAGATCTGAAGCAAGCATTAACAATTAGATTTTTCACAAGTTCAATTACTAAAAAGAAATTTTAGGGTTTTTATGCAATCACCTCTAAAATTTTGCAAAAGATCAAACATGGAAATGCAATCAAGGAATCCAATTTTTAGATCTAACCATGAAAAATCAGAAAGGATGTTCACGTCGGGTTCACCAAAATGTAAAGCGAAAAAATCGCGATCGAACCCTAGTTGCTCTCCCCTCTTCCAACTCCGAGGAAAGAGAAGGGAGGTTCACTAGGGTTGATGGTTTTTCACTTAGGAGAGAGACTTTACATTCAAAAGAGGGGTTGAAACCCACAAGATCCAATCCCACGCAATGCAAGATTGGATGCTAAATGCGTTTCAAGGGGTTAAGACAGCAAGGCTACCCTCTTTTGTAAAGAATGTGCATAGGAGAATTAAGCTAGAAATGCATAGAAAGTGACAAAGATTCGCTTATAAACTGAGATAGGAATATAGGATGAAGCTGCGGACCTGGAATTAGCAGTAAAATGTCGATACGGTGCTGTCCTGCAAATTTGAGCAAAATTTGCCAGGACGATGGCGCCCGGCGCCACGGTCCTCCGAAAAATCCACGAAACGAAGGGGGATCTATTCGTCTCTGCACAAGGATTCCAGATCTTCACTTTCAGCCGCGTACCTGCAACCTACACACAGAAAAGTGAAGACGATTGGGGGGTTAGGGATTAGGGGTTTGCCTTTAGGTCAAACCCCGATTTTGGAATTAACCAAGAAATGAGCAAGTGCTGTAAATGTAAATGACTGTAATGTAAAACAAGTACTAATACCTTGTTCTAAGGATGTTTGTATCCTTATGTGCGAAGGTTTAGATGTTGTTGTTTGTTGTATTGTAGCATGTAGTATGTAGTAATATGTGATCTCCTCTTCAATGGTTGAATCCTTGTCTTGAATGCAACACTTAACCTTGAATGGAGACTTCAAATGAATGCTTGAATGCTTGAATGCTTGAATGCTTGAATCTTGAATCTTGCTTTCGCCTTTTTTCCATCTACCCAAATGAGAGAGGAAAATGTAGTTTATATACTTGTCAATTAGGGCTGATAGACTGATTTTTCTGACCTTAGGCCGACCAGGAAAGTTAATTTCCAAATTGAAAACAAAAAGACCCGCAATCCCCTTAGGAGACCGGGCCCAAAATAGGACCCAAGGACCAGGGTGCTGGGCGCTCTGGTCCCACCTCTCGGGACATCAGGGTGCAAGGAGGTTCAGGCCAGGGTGCTTGAAAAATGCAGTTTTTGGTGCCATAATCAGGTTTCGGGGTCTCCATTCAGGTTGCATGTTGCGTCGCCATCGTGAAGACCGAAATGCAGTCGAAATTGCAAGTGTCGCAATTTTAGGACGCTACAGCTATACATACTGGTGTCTATTTGATAAATAGAGGAGCTTCAACCCCTTTGGATGGTGGTATTCCAAAGGAGGCATGGATTGGTAAAAAGGTAAATTATTCTTTTTTGAAAACCTTTGGTTGTGAAGCTATTGTCCATGTTGATAAAGAAAACAAAACCAAGCTTGATGCTAAATCTCAGAAATGTACCTTCATTGGATATGGGATAAATGAATATGGCTATCGGTTATGGGATTTTGAAAATAAGAAAATAATTAGAAGTAGAGATGTTATATTCGATGAGAAGGTCATGTATAAAGAACAGATGTAGGAAGATAAGCATGAACATGACAAACAAGAATATGTGGTGTTGGATGAGATTCCTGAAAATGAAATGCCACAGGTACCCGATGCTCAGCAACAACAGAATGTCCCACAAACTCCTGCAAGTGTTAGACATTCTACGAGGTCAAGTAGACCCCATGAAAGATTTTCTTCTTCTTTGTATTCTATTTTATTAACGAATTCTGGTGAACCAAAAGAATATGAAGAAGCAATGCAGGTAGATGCCAAACAACGGTGGGAGCTAGGCATGAAAGAGGAGATGGACTCCTTGATGAAAAATAACACTTGGGACTTAGTTCCTTTACCTGCAGAAAAAAGAGCCTTGCCTAACAAATGGGTTTATCGGCTGAAGGAGGAGGAAGGAGGTCAGAAAATATATAAGGCTAGACTTGTGGTAAAAGGGTTTGCACAGAAAAAGGGTATAGATTATGATGAAATATTTTCTCCAGTTGTAAAAATGACTTCAATTAGAACTGTACTTAGTCTTGTGGCTGTAGATGATTTACATCTTGAACAATTAAATGTCAAAACAACTTTTCTCCATGGAGATTTGGAGGAGGAAATTTACATGTTGCAACCACAGGGATATGAGGTCAAAGGTAAGGGGAACTTGGTGTGCAGGTTGAAGAAAAGTCTGTATGGCCTAAAGCAAGCACCCCGACAATGGTATTTAAAATTTGATAGTTTCATGGCTGAACACGGTTATCATAGATGCCATTCTGATCATTGTGTATATTTTAAGAGATTTGATAATGGTAGTTATATTATCCTGTTGCTTTATGTTGATGACATGCTTGTTGCTGGGTCTAACATGCAACATATAAATGATCTTAAATAGAAATTAGCCAAGTCATTTTCTATGAAGGATTTGGGTGTAGCTAAGCAAATTATCAGTATGAGGATTACACGGGACAGGAAAAATAGAACCTTGAATTTGTCCCAAAGTGAGTATATAAAGAAGGTGTTGAAAAGATTTAACATGCAGGATGCAAAAGTAGTTAGTACACCTTTGGCTAGTCATTTCAAATTGACTAAGGAGATGTGCCCAAAGGCATAGGAAGAGGTTAATAAAATGTCTAACATCCTATATTCATCAACTGTTGGCAGTCTGATGTATGCAATGGTATGCACAAGGCTAGATATTGTACATGCAGTGGGAGTTGTGAGTAGGTTTATGAGTAATCTGGGTATGGAACATTGGAATGCTGTAAAATAGATTCTTCGGTATTTGAAAGGAACTACTACGAAGGCATTATATTTCAAAGGATCTAATGCTGCTTTGAGTGGATTTGTTGACTCTGATCTGGTAGGTGATATTTATTCACGGAGGAGTACTACAGGGTATGTTTTTACTATAGGGGGAACTGCAGTCAGTTGGATTTCTAGGCTGCAAAAGGTTGTTGCACTTTCAACCACTGAAGCTGAGTATGTTGCTGCTATAGAAGCCAGCAAGGAGATGATTTGGTTACAATGTTTTTTGGAGGAATTGGGTTAGACACAGGAGGATAGCCCATTGTATACTGACAGCCAGAGTGCCATTCATCTTGCAAAGAACTCTGCTTTTCATTCAAGGACAAAGCACATTCAGCTCAGGTACGACTTCATCTAGACTGTTTTGGAGGAGGGTCAGTTATGGCTTGAGAAGATTCAAACAAGCGAGAATCCTACCGATATGTTCACGAAGGTAGTTCCACAGGAGAAGCTGATTTCTTCATCAGTTTTTGTTGGTCTTCTTGATTGATAATTGTGGAATTTATACCAGTCGAGTCCTAGTGTTTTATCCAGTGGATGCTGCATGTACAATGGTGTCATGTAGTATCAGTCTCCAAGTGGGAAATTGTTGAAATGTGGTGACTGATCAGAAAAGTACTATACACTCAGCACATATCCTTGTTTTTTGCCATTTTTTTGTTGGTGAAAACTGATATTGTAATAAAAACCCTAAAAAGGCCGACTTTGTTTGTTGCCCTAAAAATGCATGTTATAAGCAGTTGGGATGCTTAAGGCATTGTAAGGTTGATGTACTATTTTTACTAGATAATAAGAAAGATTGGACGACTGTGTATGGTGGACGTAACCCATTCTAGGTGAACCACGCTAAATCTCTGTGTTATCTGTGTCCTGTTTTATTTCTTTATCTTTTGTATTTAATTCTGCATATAATTGTTAGTTCATATTTGCTTCGGATCTGCTTGATACCCTAACACTAGCAAGACCCGAAGATGTAATTGTTAATTATTATTATTGTCAATCTATAGTATTTTTACTATGAAATTTCCTTTATTAAAAAACTATCTAAATCATTTATTAAAAAGGATATACATTTAACAAATTTTATTCCATATTTTTACTGTTTTCTTAAATTACATGATCAACATTTGGATAAAAAAATACAACACAATTATATGTATGTATATGTATAATTAAGTTATATGTTTTTTATAAAAATTTTAACCATGTAATCTAAGAAAATGGAATAAATTCACACACCTATAAAATGATGCTCCATGATGCACAATCATCATTATCATGTCCATGATATAGGTAACAACCCAATCTCTAATTGCATTTGAACTCTACTGGTATGTTTCTAATGATCTAGTATATTTTAGGGATTTCTTTTATGTATTAACAACATTTTAGTTGACCTATCATTACTATTTGAGTGTACTCATGACACGGGCCATCATGACATGGTTGTAGAATATCAAATAATTTATTTATTCATATATACACTGAAATCAAGCAAAAAAATCTAGAAGTTTTTAGCTATAAAATGACATTGTAGTTATGAAACAAATCTAGATCAATGATCTCAATCCAACATAGAGTAAATTTAATTCTATAGTTTTCATCCACATGCACAACTACCAAGGGAATCTATAACATTGATCTACATAAATCTCATTATAATTAGCCAATGACATTTTAAAAAAACTTAGAGTTCAATATTTCGTAGCTAAATATTTTTAATTTTATGTAATGAATGTCACTTAATTTTAACATTAATTTATTTATACTTAATTATATTTATTTACTTAATTATTTTGAATAATCTTAGTCTTCCTTTAAAATTTATATACTTTCACATGTCATAAATATAAAACATTTATGTTCTCTCGTCATAAACTAGCACTTCCACCAAAAGGGGTACAAGGGTTAGATGATAGTATGATATAGATAGAGTAACATTTTGAAATAAATAAGTGGTTGTCACATTCATTATTTAAAAATAAATAGAGCTGGTTTTTTGATTTGTAACTCTCTTTTCTCTTTTTTTCATTTTCTAATTCAACTCTAAACAACTTTCATCCTAACCCTAGTTATATTTGTACCCGAATTCTTACTTTAAACCTGATTATAATTATAATTATTATAATGCTAATCCAAATTCTAACCCTAACATAACATTTATCAGACTTCCCTAATTGTAACTGTAAAACTCAATATAACCCATATTTTACTCTAACCATGATTGCTACCTTAATTATTATTATATCACTCTAATTAGCTTTATTATATCCTACTTGAAACCCTTTAGATGTAATTGTTAATTATTATTATTGTAAATTATTATAATTTTAAATTAATTCTATTTCCAATTATTTTTAACCTTGATTTTTGTAAATTCATAATATTTGCATTATGTAAATTAATCACAACTTTAAGATTTAGAAAATAATTTTCATTTCTATTTTTTTATATGAAAATTGTGACATTAGGACCTCATAAATTTACAACAATTTAATGATTTAGCATAGATTATTTTAATATTTACTTTTATTAATATTTGAATTTTTAATTTCTTTTTAATCATAACAAAATAATATTTTATTATTATTATTATTATTATTATTTTTATTATTATCATAGAATCACAAAGCTCATTTTTTGTTCATTCGAGCATCCATGTTACAAACTTATTACAAATATAGAACTCAATGCTTTAACGAACTAAACTCAACCCCTTGGACTTATTATTATTATTATTATTATTATTATTATTATTATTATTATTATTATTATTATTATTATTATTATTATTATTATTATTATGCACAGGGATACTACAAGTATCTTACAAAAGATTGCAATCATACTTAAAGAAATCTGATTACAAAAGACCTGATGTATAGACTAACTGATGATATCAAAATAGAATACTAACTGATCACATAGGACATTTAGTACATATAAACAATATACACAAGGAACATTAACATGGTATGTAGCCATTAAGTCGCTAGCTAGTATCAATCTCCTCGAGAAAGTCTCTTGGAAGAAGAAGCCTCTCCATGAATCTCGTCCAACTTTCATTTTTGTGGAGATTTTGGAGGTACATTTCCCTCATCAATATTCTAAACGACATGACAAATAGGATGAGTGAGAAGGAAATATATTGCATAATATTTGTCTTTGAGCACCTTAGCCCTATGAGCATCTAGTTCATGGCAGACAGTTTGCAGTGCACTGTAGAGTAGGCATGGGTCGTCTTTTCATAGAGAAAGAATGAATGCTTCAAATATTTCTCCAGACTTATAATGTTTGAGATCCCACCTAGGGAAACCCCCTAAAAGGTAACCATAGCCAGAACCCAAGTTATATTTTTTAACACATTTGAGCAACTCACCCTGTTTGCGAAAACCTAGCTGAACCAAATCTTCCACAATGATTTTGAGCAAATCATATGATTATAAGCCATCTATGCAGCTTGATAGAAAGACTAAAAGCAATTGTGAAGACAAAAGAAGTTTAGGAGCCTATGGAGATAAGATGCTTGTCCAAATTATATTTTCAATTTATTGCAGCCTACCAGGGAAAGAAACCTTAAAGACCCTCATAATCTCTCAATCATCAAAAGGTTTGGAAAAAGTAAACTCTCCTCTTCTCAGCTTAATAGAAACCCAAAATTTTTTTATGATAATACTCCTTAATCCAAGAAGAAATCCACAAATCAAACATATTTGAAATCAACAATTATAAAAAGATCAGAAACCCAAAACTTTTTGCAAGGTAGAAAATGTAATTGCAACAAACTTTGTTTACCCGAAGAACTAGATCGAAGCCTGCAATAATCCCACCTTAGAAAACAACAAACCTCCTTTGAACGTCTTAGCAATCCCACTTGCTATAATTGATCCTGAAAAACCTAGGAAAGAAATTCATGAGAGAAATCTCATAGCCAAACGCGAGGCCTTATGAAAAATGGATGCTTCATGGATAGATAAATATGAGAAACTTTGTACTTTGCCAAAAAATTCCATAAATGAAAGATATGGTATATCTAATTAGCATAACAAGAAAGCATAAGTTGTCAAACAATTAGTGTTTCCCCAAAAAGTAGATGAATAAATTCATGAAATATACTTAATGAGTGATAACCATTTAATTTTTTTAAGAAAAATCTTGTTGGGAAATCTGTTGAATCCGTGTGGCCAAAGAAGTAATCATTTTAGGAGTTGAGTGGAGTGAGATGGATCATGTGTCAATTGAAGTGAACTGAAAACATTGAAAAGAAATCATAAATGAAAGTAGTGGAAGAAATCTCATTGAAAATGAGATATCCAAAGTACATGCCACTTGCATGTATTACGTCGTTGGACTGTATTGATGAAGATCCACAAGTATTTGCCAAATATGCAAATCAATCACCACACTTGATCCAAATCAGCATATGATGGACTTTTCCACAACGACAACACCAACATTTCAACAGAGTCCAAATTGATGAAGAGGCTCTTGTAATAACCAAATATGATAACCATTCACCACACCTGTTCCTAACTAGTTCATCACAAACTTTTGAAAACCACAACAAAATTAGCATTTGAAGATCAAGGTACAATGATTTCACCACATAGTGCAAGCAAGGGTAAAACAAGAGTTTATCAACCTATATCCCTGTCATAAAGCATTAAGAAACATTGTAAATAGTAAAATAAATTACTAAATTTTTTCCTCATGTAAGATATGAAAGATATTATGAGGTAGAGAATCATCATCTTTGACAAAGGTGCTTTTCCATTGTCCTAGTTTTGTTGCTAAATCTACTAAGGCATTAGTTGTTTTGTTGGCTTCCCTATAAACATTTATTATTTCATGTGTCAAAAGAAGTAACCTACCCCCAAGCCTGCTCCAAAACATAATTGATTTTCTAGTTGCATTGTGGTTGACCCCTGAATACATTTATGACCAATAGTGAATCACCTTTAATGACCAAAATTTTAATGCTTAAATCCCTAGCCACCTGCAAACAATATAACAATGCTTGAATTTCAACTTGATTGTTTGTACCATCCGGTAATTTAAGTGCCTTTGCCTTGATTAGACATCCCCTATGATCTCTTAGAATAACTCCTGCACTTAATGGACCTGTATTACCTTTCTAGATGAGGCATCAAAGTTTAATTCTTCTTGATTTGGTAGAGGAGATTCCCATTTGACTTTAGTTCTATCAATCTTTACTTTTGGACTAGAATGTTGACTACCTTTGAAAGGAAATGAGAGCTTTGGCCAAGTTTTAAGTAGAGAGTTATCCCAATATGTGAAGATGGAACCAACATGCTTTGTTTTTTATACATAAGCATTTACTACTGCACAAATTGTGCATTCCAATGTATTAATTACATTGGGTAAAGATGAAGTTTTCTTTCCGAAAATCCTTTTATTCATCTCCCACCAAATACACCAAATCAATGTAGAGGGCACAATTTTCATAATAATAGCAAACGTGGATGATTTATATAAAACAGGCCAAGATGAAAACATATTCCACAAATTTGTGTCAAAGGTGCCTGCCACTGAAGCTTATATTATAGAAAATCCCAACATGCAGAATTGAATGGACAATGTAAGAAAAGATGGTCAACATCCTCTTCAGCCAGATGACAAAGAACACAAGTAAACGGAATTTGTGAGATCCCTAATTTGACAAGTTGATCACTTGTGAGAATTCTATGTTTCAATGATATCTAGCTAAAACATCCTACTTTCAGAAGTATTCTTGGGTCACAGCAGAAGGAAAAATCTCTCTGGTAGATAAGTTGTCCTTGGTGAGAAATAGAAGCTTTGTAGCCAAGCTTAATTGTATATTGTCCTATTTTTTAAGGAGCCCATATAAGCATATCACTTTTATGATTAATAAAAGCAACGCGACTCTGAATTACTGCATTAATTTCTCTAAGAAGATTAGGAGAAAGAGTTGATGCTTATAGGGTTGTCCACACCACTTTCCCTGTCACTTTATCTATGGATATGAAGTAATCTTTCACCATGGTGCCCAAAATTGGAGTAAAATACTATTTAGCAACCTGAAATTGATGAACCAATTGCAAAGGGGGGCATGCATTCCATGAATTAGATCAAAAGGAGGCTATTTTCCCATTATGAATTTTCCAAGTTAAGTGAGGTGAAATAATTTTTCAACAAGAAATAAGGAAATTCCACATAGCTGAACCAGAAGGTGGATTCTCATTAGAAAATATTCTAGATGGTGAATTCAAATCTAAATATTTTGTTTGCAAAATAGTCCACTAGGATGCCATAGGTTTTGTATACATTTTCTAGACTAGCTTAGTACCCAAAGATACGTTTTGTGCTGATAAATTATGCACTCTAGCACCTCCTGTTAACTTGCTTGAGCAAATTTTTTGCAAAGAAATCAAAGGAATTTTTTTTTCCCATCCATATTACCCTTCCAAAGAAAGGATCTAATTATCTTTTCTAAAATAGTTATCATAGCTCAAGGAGATTTTAAAACTATCATGAAGTAGTTTGGGATAGCTAATAAGATTGATTTATTCATTAGAATTCTGCCTGAAAATGAAAGCCACCTACCTTTCCAAGATGCAATTCGATTTTGAATCATCTATATAAATTTATCCCAATATGGAACTCAAGCAATTCCAGCAAAGAAAGGAATGCTTAAATACTATGAGAGTAATTCAGCATTTTGCAAACCCAAAATATGCCTAATATTGTTTTGTACATGAGAATCGATATTTACAATAAATATTTTGGACTTCTGAGGATTTATTTTTTGATTAGATGCACACATATAGGTATCGAAAGTACCCTTGATATACTTAGCTTCAGAAAGAGTTCCCGATCCAAAAAGAATAGTGTCATTTGCAAATAGAGAATGTGTAACATCAATAGGTGTGGGAGGAAGATTAATCCCTTTCCAAAACCCATTATCATGAGCCTTCTTAATAGAACTACTTAATGCTTCTGCAAAAATGATGAATAACATTGGAGACAAAGGATCTCCCTGTATGACTCCTTGTGAGGAGGACAAAAATCCCGCAATTGAACCATCGATTAACACTGAAAATATTGCTCCTAAAATACAAGCATGAATCCATCTACCCGATTTCCTATCAAAGCCCATCTTATAACAAATATCCATTAGAAAATCCCAATTTACTGTATCATATGCCTTCATCATATCCAATTTGATAATTAATGTGGGAATTTTGAAAGTAGAAATTGAATCTAACACTTCATGAGCAAAAATAGCCCCCTCAATAGTCTCTCTACCTAGGACAAACCTTCTTGTTCTGATGATATGATTTTTGGGATCAAATATTGCAATCTCATATACATAGCCTTCATGAAAATTTTATAAATAGTGGTACATAAAGAAATAGGTCTGAAATCTGAGAAAGAAACCAGAGACTGCACCTTTGGAATGAGAGCAATATGGGTAGTATTAAAATGAGAAAGCAATTTTCTAGACCATCGACTTCTTGTAATGCTTTAAGAAAATCCATGCATATGAATCCTAGACTTTTAGGAAAAAAAGAGCAGTAAACCCATCAAGGCCTAGAGCTTTATTTGGGGCCATTGAAAAACCAATCATATTCAACTCTTCCATAGAGAATGGATGGAATAGAATCCAACGACTGATGTTTAGCTACAACACTTTAAGAAGTAGCATAATGGGAAGTCGAAAGGAGCCTACAGAAGAAAGCAATTGCTTCTTGTTTGATATCTTGTTCACCCAAAATTTTATGGCCCGAGGAATTATGAACAATTGAAAAAAAAACAAATTCTTGCTTGCTTAATCTGTGTTGATCGATCAAATTTTTTTGTATTTTGGTCTCCTTCCTTAAGCCAAATTTCCCTAGACTTCTGCCTCCAATATATCTCTTCTCTAGCTAAAAGTTCCTCCCATACAAATTGAAGTAACTTTTGATCCTTCAATGATGTTGAGTCCATTCCATGAAGGATAATTTGTTCATTAATAACATGTAATTGTTTAGAGACAAGTTCTTTTAGATAGAAAATGTTTTTGAACACATTAATATTCCGTTGTCTAATCTGGATCTTTATATATTTCATTTTTTGAAGGAGTGTATATTGAAAATCCTTCAACTCTAGGAGCTTGCTACCACCATGTTTGCAAGAGAGGAAGGAAATCTTGATGCCTAAACCACATGGATTGAAATTTGAATTAATCCACTAAATATTGCAAGTTGACTAAAGAGGATTTCCATAAGGCCAAAAGTCCCCCCAAAGCTCCATTCGAAGTTGTATGAAAGGTTTCCCATTTTAGCCATTTTGAAAAGATGACATTGTAACTATTTGTTGACAACTTTGTTTCTTGAAGAAATACAATATCTGCCCCACATATGAGCTCTTTTATCAAGGGCATTTAGACCCCTAACATTCCAAGACATGATTTTCATAACGAATTCTGAGAGCTACTAGCTCCCCTCAATATTTTCTTGATACTTTCATTCAATGTTAATTGCCTAACAAAAGCAATTTCTTGTTGAGTAATAAATTCCATCTTTTTCCTTCCTCTCTTATTAGGGGATTTGTGAAGTGTTAAAGAAGGGATTTGCTGGATAGCAAGGGAAGAAGAAAAATTGAAATTTCCTTCATCTTCAACAAGAACCTGAGTGATACTGATAGGGCAGAGAGCTGGAAAGAAGAGGAAGTGGGGGAAGAGGAAGGAGGAGAAGAGGAAGATTTCGATTAGAACAACTCAGGTAAGGAAACATCCAGAATGGATAGTGGTAATGAGAAGGAAAAACATGAAGAGGATGAGGGTAACAAGGAGGAACCTACCCACAGTGCGAGCCCTGGTGATCTCAACAACCAGCCCATGGAGGAGCCAAATAAACAGGAAAAATAGGAGGACAAGGAAATAGAAACAAAGCTGAACAAGGATAAGGAGGATATGAGTATGGAAAAGAATAGAGTTGGTGATGAGATGAATACTATTATGCTTATGTTGGATAAGCTTAAGAACCAGTCTGATGCTCGTCTGGGTTTCGATAGATGGGTTTATGAAAGAATTAATAAAATTGAAAAAAAGGCTAAACATCAGGAAGAGCAGGGACATAAAGGTGAAAGCAACCTGGAGCAATGGAAAAAGGAAATGGGCTAAAAGGTGGAGAAGTTAGAAGTTCAGATCAGCAAGCTAGAGGAAGGGAAGGCTGCCATGAAGAACTTCCTGATTCTGATTCTGGAGATCCTCAACTCTGCGACCGGGAACATGGAGAAAATAGCCAAACACCTTGATGGTCCCAACCCTACCAAGTCTATTATGGACCTTGATGCTGAAGAGGCTTCTACTGAGGTGGGGAATGTGGATAGTGCTCCTGGGGGTGTGGTTAAAAGGACTAGGGCAAGCTTGAAAAAGGCTGCCTTGGCTTCATCAAAGGAAATCCCTATCCTCGAGGAGAATATCAAAGAAATGCAAGGGATTAGCGAGAAATTGGCTAATGCCCTTAAAAACATAATGTAATTTGTCTTTTTTCTTTTTTTGCTGGTTGTTGCTAGTAGTGTTGGACTCTTGTGCTGGCTTTTGCCCAACACTTTGCTGGTTTTCTCGCTGTTTGTACCGTTTAGTTTCTTAATGCTTTTATCTTTTATGGTTCCTTTGTAAAGGGTTTTAGGGTCCCTTCGAAACCTGGTTTTCCCGTAATAAAAAACAAGAACCTGAGAATTAGCAAAGGATGGAGTGACCAAAGTGACAAAGGGGATGCCAAATTCAAAACAGATAATACCTCTGATTGAGAATCTGAAATTCCAGGGGTGTCTTCAGATAGAACATCATCAATAAAAAACATCTTGAGCCAACATTATTGAATCAGTTGCCTCGTAATCATAATTGTTGAGTGGCATAGCCGAACTAACTACCAAGTTTGAACTCTCGAGTGGAAAATCTAGCTCTTCCAAAGATAGAGAAGGATTTCCCGATTTAAAAGCATTGTCGAAAACCGAAATCTGAATTGGGGGTGATTCCAAGAACAAAAGGGAAGAAAAATTAGTAGCACCCCAAGTTAAATTGGATGTTAATGACTTAATCTACAATTTTGAGATCTTAAATTTTTGAGAGATCAAATTTAGAAACAGGTTGTTAGAGATTGAAGCAAACAATGCCATGTTTTTAGAATCTTTATGCTGCTTCTTCATACCCTGAGTCAATAATGGCAGGGAAATGGACATTGAGATTGAAGTATCCCTATGATAAGTGGACCCCTTCTTGAATATGGAAACAATCCCAGGATGAGGAGAGACTATAATCTCCTTGCCTTTATCGTGTATGATAGTTGTCTGACGGTTAAAATAGTTCTGGCTTCCGGAACTGGAAGAAGTTTTTTTATAATGCATTTCTCGATGACCAATATTATGGCAAGAAGGAGAAACATTGCAGGGAGTTGAGAAAAAATTATTTTGAACCCAAGGACCAAAAGAATATTTGAGCACAATTTTTTTCGGGAGCAGCTTATCCATACTCATCAACACACAAACCCTAACCGAACCCAGTACGATTTCTACGGGGGTTGAAATTTGATAAGCAAGATTGCATAGACAAATGAGAACCTTTAAAAAACCAAGATTTATTTCTTAATATATCAACTTTGGCTTGGCTGGAAGAAAAGAAAACAATAAAGAACCCTGACCCTTTGTCAATGTAATATACCTGGTTCGCTCCATGCAAGTACTCAAAGATCCACGCTTTCCGTTCTGATATAGCAGGAGTAAAACGCCAAAACTTTCAAATGAGAGCCGTATTTGCAAGATCTTGGATTTGAGGAGTTAAAATGCTATCAAACAGGAATATTTGAGGAGGCTCATTCCTATGATGATGTTGCCCAGATCACCTCGTTCTCTTATCTGTCTTGAGAGACATCTTTCTCTGTTTCCGAATCTTCCCCAAGTGAAATGAGTTATCTGAAGATTTTGAAAGGGGTATATTATTCGAAAAAGAGGCTGGACAAAAAGAACTCAACTCCTTAGCTCTATGATGTTTCAAAGGGATATTATTTGGAAAAGACATCGAAAGTAAAATATTGTTCGGGAAAGTCAAAGGAGGCTCTGAATCCAAACCACAAATATGAAAGACCGGTTGAGGTGATTTATCTAGCCTACATGGACCCCAACTTCGATGATGCAATTTCCTCGATGCATGACCATCTGACGAGGCCGACCTCGGGTGCCAACCCACCTTGAGCCTACCAACGAAATTTTGAAAATGATGACCGTTACCTTGTTGCAGCGGAAACTGCGGAGCTCCTCTCATCTTTTGAAATAGATAAAAGTTATTATTATTATTATTATTATTATTATTATTATTATTATTATTATTATTATTATTATTATCATTATCATTATCATTATCATTATCATTATCTTTATCATTATGATAAGTTTTACAGTTTATATTAGTTTTTACATTATATATTTTTCTCTATATCTTTATTGAAGTCTATATATATTTTAGATTTAACAATGATATTTATTGTTAAATTTATTTTTCATTTTTTCTAAACTAGTCATTAATAATTAAATATTTCAAAAAAAATTAAAATATAAAATATAATCATAAAGCAATCAATAAATATATAATATTATTAGTGAACTATTTTATTTTCTATTTTAACTTTAAGATTTAGATGGTCTTATAGCTTGTATTTTTAGCCAAATTTTAGATCATCAATTTCAAGTATTAGCCAATTGACAAATATTTACTACTTAAAAAATCACTATTCTTGAATAGCATTAACATAACCATACAATGCATATTTTATAATAATATAATATATTATATTACAGAATATTATATTATAAAATATTATAACATAACCAAATAAGTCAATCAACCTAAACATAAATTTTAAAATGATATAATTATGATCAAAAAAGACAAAACCAATAATAGAATAGCTAATTTTTTTATAATACAATAGCTGAAATTCAAAATTCTTGTTGATCTTTACATAGCTTACATAATAAAGCAAAGCTTACATAATAAAGCAAATCAATGTGTACGTATTATTCTATCCTTATCAAATGAGATAAGAGAGAAACTTTAATCAGTACACATAAATGAACCACAATTACGTAGCGTTACTTTTAAATTAAAGTCATTTGGCTTTTGTCCCATAAACACATCAAACCAGTGTAGTTTCACACTTTTCCGTAGCTTAAATTTCTGGTGGAGTTACTTGTCCGGAAGAAGTGATTTGTTTGATTCTCAGGTTGGCAGTTTCTTAATAATCTTTTCACCTTAGGAGCTCTATTTTAATGTCTTCTACTCAAATCTTTAATATACTGATTTCGTTTCTCTTTCTTGAATTTTGAGTTTTGTATACCTCGTTCGAATGCTGGTAATGTAAGATAATACTCTGGCAATTCGTGAGTTGCAGTAGGCATTCTTGGAATGAAGGATGTTGAAATTTTTGCGCCATACTCATCGCAACTATCGAAAATATCTACTGTCGCTGGAACAAGTGGTTGATCAACATTTTCTTCCAAGGAATGCATCATACTTGATACATCTGTTGTTATATCAGGAAGTTCGTTCACAACATCAAAATCTATGACAACTTCCTTCTAGTACTGGTCATGTTGTATTTTATTTTAAGACTACCCCTCCTAGGAACCACCCCTTATAAGTCAATGCATCCATAACATGGAATTTGTTTACATAGCAGTCATATTTCTTGCCTTGAATATTGCTTCTTTGAATAATGAGGACTTCCAAATCTTGTCATTTTTGTGGTAAGATGTCTTGAGGGAAACTTATAGTGTGACCAAAGTATTTGTATTGGCCACCTCTTGCATGAGTGACTTGCAAAATAGGAGATACCCAAGCAATAAGCATCTCTTCTAATTGGGTAAGCTTGTTCAAGACAAGGGGCTGTTCACCTAGATCTAAGTTATTAGTCAAAGAGAACCGATGAATAGCTCTTTCAGCAAAGCATCTTGAATAGACAATTTTTAGGGTGGCATTTTCATATGAGCATTCCAATATATCTTTCCTTACAAATAATACATGTTCAAAGTTTTACAATGCATGAATGCGATTGTGGAAGGATTTCAATGCTTGAAGGTACTCTATAGAAGAAAAACAATCTATTGTAGATTGGTGTGTGGTGCAGAGGCACCTCATCAACAAGAAAATCATGGCACTGAGGACCAAGACTATGTTCAAAGTGGTTGTCTTAGTGTCCTGTGTTTATGCAAGTTTCATGTAATCAATAAAGACCCCACCATGTAAACCCATGTCACTAATTAGGCAATTTGACAAGCCAATTGGGACAATGTGGTCAATAGGGGTAGCAGAATGTTTGATTTTGTGTTTGATAGGTTTTTAGGATGTTTTAGGGGTGTTTGGTTGATCCAAGTGTTTGGATCCCAACCTTAGAGAGTTTGACAACTTTTTATGCAAAAATGCAACTTTTGAAAGTGCAACTTTTCAAAATGCGGTTGATGTAAGCCTTTCAACGGATCCAACCTCTTCCAAGTTCGGTTAGAAATTGTTGGAGAGGTCTATAAGCCTTATGGACATGATTCCCAAGGTGTTTGTTGTTGTGATTTAAAGTTGGAAGCAATAAGACACAAACAAGATTGAGTTTTCCCAAAAATTCTGAGTTTGCAGAAGTACGATCTTGTACAGAGTGGAATGAGTCACACCATTCATGGAGTAGATGGAGGAATTAATTATCTTTTATTTGGTGGTGGTCTAAGGTATTGATTGTTTCTTTGTAGTGAGAATCCTCCATTTTTCTGACTGTAACCCATAAAATAAGGGTTTGGCTAGGGTTTTACTTGAAAATGGCCATATCTTGGATCTCCTTCCTCTAGAAGTTAATTCCTTTGGTGAAGTGCATGATTGGCCTATTTATTTTAGGATTTTTATGGGTTTTTGTAGGGGAGACTTGGTTGTGAGGAGAAATAAGCAAAACTAGGTAGGCATCTCTATGTGACTACCTCAAGCAAATTTAGGACAATCATCATAAAATTTGATAGCGGTGGATTCCAGGCATGCAACCCTGGAATTAGAGATTGTTCACCATTCCCCACCTTCTCATAATTTTTTTTTTCAGTTGGGATACTGGTAATGGGGGTTGCTTTGTAAATTAGGCCTAATCGCCCTAACTAGGTCTCTAGGCTTCTAAGGGGTTCATACCCTTAGGTTGTAGATCTTGCCAACCCATTTTGTGACTGAGTGTAAATCCCTAAAGGGTATCTGGAATGGTGAGTAGTTTGTCAGAGTGTGTGGAATATTTTGGAGTTAAGGTCAATTCTCTTGCTAAATAGGGCTACTAGCCTAGGGGGTAGGTTTCCAAAGTAGGTATAAGGATTTGAAGATAAAACCCTAAACCAATGCTTGGAATGGTCCTTAGTAGTCATGAATGGACCAATTCCAAAGCCCCTAAGAGAAGGAGTCAATGGTGAGGCATGTTAGAGAAGTTGAAGCCATTTAATCATCTTGAGTAGGTGTTAGGCTTGAGTAGTGGAGAGTAGTTCAAAACCTTAAGATGTGGAGTCCTTCCTTGTAGGGTCCTTTTTTGTCATTTGAAGGGTTAGACCCTAACCTTTTGGACTTGTCCTTAGGTGTAAGAAGGCCTTTGCATCAAGTCGTATCAAAGCCTAGGAGTGTACTTTGGATCGAAGAAGAAGACAAGATTTCAGAGGAAGAGGGATCCCAAGATATCCCATCAAGGATGACTGATGTTGAGTTGGCTATCTTGGTAAAGAAGTAGATGGCAGAGAGCAGAGCATTCAGGGCTAAGAATTAGGCCTTGAGAAATCAAAATGGAATAGTTGAAGGGCTAAGTGGAGAGGGGAGAGAGAGACTCTGGAGGAGATGAAGAAGGGGATGAAGAGGAGATCCCTAGGCAGGAAGAGCTAGAGGTTCTTGCAGACCAGAGACCCCTGATGAGTGTCCCCAAGCCCATGGAAATAAGAACAATGGATGTGAAATTGGATCTACCAGTGTTTGTCTGTAAGATGGAACCAGATACAAAGATGGAGTTGATAGACTCCTTAGACAATTTCTTTGAGAGTCAAGACATACTAGAGCACCAAAGGGTGAAGATGGCCCAATCCAAAATGAAAGGGGCTGCACTGACTTGGTGGAATTTCATCCAAGATGAGAGGGTGAAAGAGGGAAAGAGAAAAGTGGCTACTTGGAAGAAGATGATGGCTTTGGTGAAGGAAGCCTATGCTCCAGTGGACTATAATGTCCAATTGCATAAGAGAAGACATAATTTGAAACATAAGGAGATGGACGTGAGTTTCTATATAGAGAAGTTCATGAAGTTGTGTGTGAAGACTAAGGTAAAGGAGAGTGAAGATGAGAAGGTGGCAAGATATCTCAATGGATTGAGATTTTCCATCCAAGAAGATTTAAACCTCCATACCCCAGAGACGGTCCAAAAATGATTTCAGTTGGCACTCAAGGTGGAGGAGAAGATAAAGAGGAGGTAGGAACAAAATAGCAGAGGCAAAGGGAGAACACTTAGAGGGGGAAGAGGCCCTTTCAGAGGTAGAGGAAGTGGTTTTGGATACCAAGGTAAGTCTAATCAAGAAGGCACCAAAGGAGAGAACAATTATAACATAGGAAGAGGCTACAATCAAAGAGAGAACTTTAGGGGAAGAAGACCATTCTCTAGAGGAAGATCCCAAGGTAGAGGAACTCCTAGATCCTACAACTTCAACCAAGAAGGGCACATGGCCAATAGGTGTCTGGAGAAGGCCACAAGCTCCATGGGAGAAAGGAGGAGCAACTTGGTGTAGGAATCTGATTGCCAAAGTGTGGCAAGTGCAAACACCTATCAAAGTGTAAATGATCCTGATAGCTATGGCTACCCTGTAAGAGGAGAGGCTCTGATGATGAGGAGAGTAGTAACCACCATCAAGGTACTCGACAAGGAGCCCCCACAAAGAAATTCTCTTTTCAAAACTACCTGCAAGGCAGGAGGAAAGGTATGCATGGTCTCGATAGACTCCGGGTCTACTGAAAATTTTGTGTCACTTGAAATGGTGGAGAAGCTTAAGTTGAGAAGGTTGCCACATCCTTACCCCTATAAGGTCTCATGGCTCACCCAAGGTTAGCAAGCAGTGGTAGAAGAGCAGGCATGGGTGGAGTTTCAAATTGGATCATACAAGGATAGATTGCTATTTGCTATAGCTAAGATGGATGCATGTCACCTCCAATTTGGGAGACCATGTCAATTTGATTTGAAGGCTTACCATGATGGGGTTAGAAACACCTATTCAATCACCAAAGATGGTAAGGTGATAAAACTTTTACCCCAGATGGAGAGTGAGATAGAACATAAGGGAAAGGATGCCAAAGTGTTGTTGATAGAAGGGAAGAAGTTCATGAAGGAGATAACAGAGAAGGATGCAGTTTGCTATGTCCTCATTACCAATTCCAAGGTGACAAAAGGGGAGCAGTTTGCAAAGAGGAAAGAAGAAGGACAGAGGCACATAGACCCTGCAGTCAGACAATTACTTGACAAGTACAAAGGCATCATCTCAGATGGAATGCCAATATCCCTGCCACCAATGAGAGACATAAGTCATTGCATAGATATGATCCCTGGATCTACCCTACCAAAGAAGGCAACATACAAGCTTACCTCATATCAGAATATAGAGATGGAAAGACAAATTAAGGAGTTGCTTGAATCAGGGCTAGTTGGCAAAATTCTAAGCCCATGTGTAGTATCGACCATCCTTCCACCCAAGAAAGAACACACTTGGAGGCTATGCACAGACTCAAGGGCCATCAAAAAGATAACTATAAGGTATAGGTTCCCAACCCCTAGGATAGAAGATTTACTTGATTGCTTGGGGAGTGCTAATATTTCACCAAAATGGATCTAAAAAGTGGATACGATTAGATTAGGATAAGGCCAGGGGATGAATGGAAAATAGATTTCAAAACCAATGAGGGGTTATATGAGTGGAAATTCATGCCATTTGGGTTGTCCAATGCCCCTATTACCTTTATGAGGTTGATGAATGAGGTCTTGGTGGAGTTCATAGGCAAGTTTGTGATAGTATACCTTGATGATATCTTTATCTTTAGCCACTCAAGGGAAGAGTACCTCAAACATATAGATATCATCCTCAAAAGGTTACATGAAGAGTAGCTAATGATAAATTCAGATAAGTGTTTGTTCATGTAGGAGGAGATCATCTACTTGGGCTTTGTAATCTCATAAGGTGAGTTGAAAATGGACAAGGAAAAGGTAAGTGCCATATTGTCTTGGCCTACACCTAAAACTATGAATGATGTCCAGAGTTTCCATGGTTTAGCAACTTTTTATAGGAAGTTTATAAGATGATTTAGTCATGTTTGTGAACCTATGCTTGACACCATAAAGGGAGGGCAAAAGTGCAGGTTTGGCTGGACCAAGGAGGTAGATGACTCATTTGAAACCTTGAAGAAGAAAGTTGCTGAACAACCAGTCCTTGCCCTACTGGAATTCAACAAGATATTTCAAGTGGAATGTGATGCAAGCCACATGGCTATTGGGGCAGTACTCAGTCAAGAAGGAAGGCCAATTGCCTTTCTTACTAAAAAGCTAAATGATGCCAAGAGGAGATAATCATCCTCTGACTTGGAGATGTATGCGTTGGTTAAATCATTGAAGAAATGGAGGCACTATTTATTAGCTAAGGAGTTCATAGTTTTTACTGATAACTAGGCTCTAAGCTTCATAAATAGCCAAGAGAAGTTAAACCATCGGCACATGAAGTGGGTAGAGACCCTACAAGCTTTCACCTTCAAGCTTAAGCACACGAAGGGGGTCAAGAACAAAGTGGTAGATGCTTTTAGTAGGAGGGTCTTAACCATCAACCAAATCAAGATGGAAATTTTTGGTATTGACTCCTTGAAGAACATGTATGATGCTGATGAAGACTTTGGAGATATCTACAAGGTATGTGAAACTTTTGGTGACCGATATCATGTTGAATTTTCTGAATTTCTGATACAAGATGGATTGCTATTTAAAGGTGGACAGTTATGCATTCCTAAGTGTTCAATGAGACTGGATATCATTAGGGAGAAGCATTATGGAGCAATGACAAGTCATTTTGGTCTTGACAAGACTCTTGACTTTGTGAAAAGATATTACTACTAGCCTAAGTTACAGGCAAATGTAAGGAAGTTTGTGGAGACATGAGTAATATATCAAAAAGCCAAGGGAAAATCCACTAATGTAGGCTTGTACCAACCCTTATCCATTCCTTCTATACCATGGGAAAGCATAAGCATGGATTTTGTGTTGGGTCTACCTAGGACAAGGAGGAGTTTTGATAGTGTTTTTGTAGTGGTGGAAATATTTAGAAAAATGGCTCATTTCTTGTCATGTAAAACCTCTTCCGATGCTTCATATGTTGCAAACTTTTTTTTCAAAGAAATAGTCCAAATACATGGGTTGCCTCTAAACATAGTTTCAGACAGGGATGTGAAGTTCATAGGTCACTTTTGGAGGACTCTTTGGAAGAAGTTGGGAACTAACCTAGATTTCTCATTAGCCTACCATCCTCAAACTAATTGGCAAACTGAAGTTGTCAATAGGTCCTTGGGGAACCTATTGAGATGTTTGACTAGACCACATGGAGAAAAATGGGACAACATACTATCACAGGCAGAGTTCTCATACAATGACACCATAAATAGAAGCTGGGAAGTCTCCTTTCGAAATTGTATGTGGCATCCACCCAAGGGGTGTATTGGAGTTGAGGGATTTACCCAAGGAAGACCCCATTAGTGCAGATGGTGATGCTTTTGCATCAGCCATCAAGGAGGTACATGACCAAGTGAAGTCTCATCTCCAACAATCTGTAGTGAAGTACAAGGCTTATGCTGACAAGAAAAAGAGGGATGTGCAGCTTAGTGTTGGGGACTTGGTATGGGTAGATTTAAAGAAGGAGAGACTCCCAAAAGGTAAGCACACCAAGCTCATTTAGAGGAAGATTGGACCATGTTAGATTTTGAAGAAATGTGGACAAAATGCCTATGAAATCCAACTTCCTCCTAATCTTGGATTGTCACCCATTTTCAATGTGTGTGATCTTACACTTTTCAAAGGTGATGGCAATGAAGTGGAGGAACCCATGCAGGTTGTAGTAGACAATGATATTCCAAGGCATGATTCACCAAAGTTGAGCAAGATTCTAGACACTAGAGTCACAAAGAGGATGAGGAATAAGGATTACATTGAGTATTTAGTGGCTTGGTAGGGCACACTAGACTTTGAGGCAGTGTGGATGATAGATAAAAAAATTTCCAACCATGGTGCAAACCTACAAACTCTAATCTCAAGTGGGCTTGAGATCTCTTCTCCCAAGGAGTATGGTGCAAGAGAACCTCATCAACAAGAAAATCATGGCTCTAAGGATGAAGAATAGGTTCAAAGTGGTTATCTTAGTGTCTTGTTTTTATACAAGTTTCATGTATTCAATAAAGACCCCACCATGTAAACCCATGTCACTAATTAGGCAATTTGATAAGCCAATTGGGACAATGTGATCAATAGGGGTAGTAGAATGTTTGGTTTTGTGTTTGATAGAGTTTTAGGATGTTTTAGGGGTGTTTGGTTGATCCAAGTGTGTGGATCCCAACCTTAGAGAGTTTGACAACTTTTCATGCAAAAGTGCAACTTTTGAAAGTGCAACTTTTGAGAGCAAAAGTGCAACTTTTCAAAATGCGGTTGATGTAAGCCTTTCAACAGCTCCAACCTCTTCCAAGTTCAGTTGGAAACCATTGGAGAGGTCTATAAGACTTGTGGACACAATTACCAAGGTGGTTTTTGTTGTGATTTAAAGTTGGAAGCAATAAGACAAACAAGATTGAGTTTTCCTAGAAATTCTAAGTTTGCAGAAGTTGTACGATCTTGTACAGAGTGAATTGAGCCACACCATTCATGGAGTAGATGGAGGAATGAATTATATTTGATTTGGTGGTCATCTGAGGTTTTGATTGTTTATGTGTAGTGAGAATCCTCCATTTTTCTGAATTTATCCCGAAAAATAAGGGTTTGGCTAGGGTTTTACTTGAAAACGGCCATATCTTGCATCTCCTTCCTATAGAAGTTAATTAATTTGGTGGAATATAGGATTGGCCTATTTATTTTAGGATTTTCATGGGTTTTTTCAAGGGGGACTTGGTTGTGATGAAAAAGAAGCAAAACTAGGTAGGCATCTCTATGTGACTACCTCAAGCAAATATAGGACAATCATCATAAAATCTAATAGCGGTGGATTCCAGGTGTGCAACCCTATAATTAGATGTTTTTCACCATTCCCCACATGCTCATAAAGTTTTTTTTTCAGTTGGGATACTGGTAATGGGGGTTGCTTTGCAAATTAGGCCTAATCGCCCTAATTAGGTCTCTAGGCTTCTAAGGGGTTCAAACCCTTAGGTTGCAGATCTTGCCAACCCATTTTGGGAATTAGTGTAGCTCCCTAAAGAGTATCTAGAATGGTGAGTAGTTTTTTAGAGTGTGTGGAATATTTTT